>NC_133666.1:220519731-220819731 GCF_037893015.1 Macrotis lagotis
CTGTCATTGATAGGGAAACAGCCACAACTTGTTGCCTCTCCATTGCCTCTTCCATTTGTTCATGTGTGTGTTCCTCTTTATTAAGCTAAAAGTAAAGAATCTAAATTCAGACTATACATAATACCTTACCTCTGTTCATAGACCTTGTGTAATTAATAATTTACTTATTATCATGATATTAAAACCAAGGTAGCAATTAGCAAAAACAAAAAAGAAATAAATTAAATGTTTACTGCTGAACCTGGCTATAAAGGCATGATTAATGAAAAAAAGAGATGGAGTTATTTTTGTGACTTATTTTCATTAATAGAACACTTCAGTTAGTGGTGTTTAAAAAACAGAGTGCTGTAATATATTTTAAAAGTTAGTAACACAGCAGGTGACAGTATGGGCAAGTGTAAAGTGAATGTTTTGAAATAACTAGCACTTGGGTGACCTGGGATGTCAGGACCAGAGACAAGGGTGTGTGTTTGTCAATATATCTTACATGTTTTACAGACTCCTAAGGGAATAGGGGAAGATACAATTTCACCTTTTCTGTGCCAAAACATTTTAATTATATCTTCTTCCAACTACAGCGGTTCAGTAACCAAGGAGCTGACATTGATGCATGTGTTGATAAAGCTGCAAACATTCAAAATGAGATTAACAAAGATTTTGAGGAAAGGGTGACAGCTAATTTTGCACAGTATTCTGCATCTAATTCAGGCCAGTGTAACGATAGAATATTTTATAACTATTGTGTTATTCAAAAAGACTTTTATGATGCTTTTGTGTTTGTGAATATTTTGGTGTCTTGCTCAATGAAAATTATCTGTGCAGTGGGTGAAAACTTTTATTTGTCCATATGTTGTAATCCCACACCTTTTCAGGAAGGGAAAAATATAAAATTTGTATTCATGTAAATTACTCTTTATTCAAGTAACTGTTTACCTTATGCTAATTTATCTTGAGTTCACTGACTTGAAAAGGTAAAGTGGCAGCAAATTCACATATTTTCTAATATTGCTTAGTGTGCATTGATAAAAAACAGGAAAAAGTTATATTCAATTTAATTAATAAAATTGTAGTTTCTTTATTTTCTTGAGGCCCTTTGAGCACGTTTCAGTGTATTTCTTTGCTCTTCTGTTCTTTTCTTGAAGGCAGCTGACAGTCTTCTTTCTCTTTTCTTTTTGTTTGTGAAATTTTCTTTTTTTCTGTCCACTCACTTCTCCATCTGCTTTCACTTTTGTCTGCTTGGGCCGTCTCTCTCTCATCCCAACTTGATAATGAGGAATGCAGTGTGACCCTGACCTCTATCAGCCCATGCATGACCTTATGACTCCACCATACAACCTCTGACCTTCTCTTTGACAGCTTGATTAATTACCCTGTGTTATGATTTATGAGTAAGTGCTATGTAAAAATAATAGACAACAGGTGGTCCTCTGAAAACTTTTTGTGGCATGTTTTCTTTTCTTGACTAACTTGAGAAGCTATTTGAAGTTGGGAACTCAGTGGGACAATGTATGTCTGTAACGGCAGCATTTTTACACATTCGATCATAGCCTTTATATCTAGAGAGCTACTAGAAGTACAAATGGGATGAAAGTTTTTTAAAAGTATTATTGGGGGTTGTTACCAAAATGCATATTTAGGTGGAAATGCAAAACTGAGTCAACCTACATTTCAGGCATTTCAGTCTCAGGTCACGTCTTGAGAAAATTGCTCTAATAATGGAGGGGGCATTTTTCAAGCAGAGCTGCAGCTCTAACAGCTATGTTTACTTTAACGCTTCACTAGTGACTTCTGATTGGTTGTCATGACCTCATCTCACTGTTGCACCTAGGATGTTGCAACAGTGACATATGCATCCCCTTCTTATGACAAAGATGAGAAATAAACAGAACATAGATCTTTCAGAAAGATGAATGGACAGTAGTTTGTCCATTTTAACCATGGGAGATTTAGTTTACAGATCAGAAGACTCTGGGCTTCATTTCCCTGAGGGATTAGCTGTGATCTTGCTGCAGTCTACTAGATAGCATGTTGAACTTGGAAAATCTGACTGATATAGCTCATCTCTTACAGCTCTTTACTTGAAGGCCAAAGAGATAGTTACATAGGTTAAGGGATCCCACTTTAGCCCCTGACCTCTCTGGTCACATATGGCATACCATGTTGGTAGATTAATAAGCAAGGCTAAGTATTTTTAGCTCATTATTCATTTAGTCAACCACATGAGATTTGAAAAGATACAGAATTTGCCTCAACTACCTTAGATTTTCATTGAACTTACAATTTGACTAACAGGCAAAATTAACTTATATAAATCTTCAGTTTCTAGAATCTGATGTGAGGCTTGTGAGACCATCCTGTTTTTGGTCAGGCAACTCTTGATTATCAACCTTTTTGATGAGGGCACTTCTGCCTCTATTTGATTCGGGTATCAAGATTCCTCTTTGGTTCATTGTGTTCACCGCCACCTGTCTGCTTTAGACCACTCTAGCCTCAGCCATCATCTTCTGATTGAATGATAAATGAACTATTATTTATTTATTAGCAAATGTTTTTATAAAACTTAAAAGTGAAGGTGGCTTGGAGCCCCAGTTTACCCACCTAAACCAGAGAAAGAGTTTGTATTGAATGAAATGCCATGGCTAGAAATAAAGCTTGAAATAGTATTTAAGTAAAACTATCATTATTAGTGAGTTTGACATGATGAATTAAAGGATAAAGTATGCTTTTATCATTATTGTCCTAGTGTTTCCCTCCTAGATTTGCTACAAAAACCACAGAATTAGTTAACTATAATGTGCATCTGTTTTGCCTCTGAAAATATACTGTATTGTGATTGGCTTGGATAAATCAAATTGAAAAATTTATTGTAACTTTTTAAAGATTACAGATGCATTTCTAAGTGAATTTGAAATAAGTAAACTTTTCATCTGACAAGAAAGTTATTCTTCTTAAGGAGCGATTAAGTATAAATGAAAAGTTTAAAGAGTCCAGATATAAGTAAAAATCCTAATTTTAAAATCAACCCTGGAAAGTAATTTGAGAATATTACTGTTTATTTGAGGTTTCTGTTTTTAGAATACTTTAGCAGCACTTCATAATTGAGGGACATTTATCTTTCTGTATTTTGATTGAATTACTGAAAAAGAGGACAATTTAAGAAATTGCCTACTTCATCTCTATTGAAACATTTCATTTAATAATATTTTATATAAATTGTCATTTTAAGTGACATTTTTAAAGCGTCTGTGCCTAATTTTTATGTGAATATATATTCTCCTTAGTTTTTCAATAATTCTTTCTAAGGTTAAGCTATAGCAAAAATGGTACCACATATAGAGACGCTGAAATCTTTTAGATGTTAGCATTTCAAGAATGGAATAAAGAGAAAAGCGAACTTTTAGTATGATATGCATATCTCTGGATCATTTAGAGCAGAAGATAGGGATAAAGTATGGATATATGACTGTTTGCTTGCTTTTCCTGCTTTAGAATAGTGCATAATTTACATTAATATAATTATATAAAATTTACAATATATAATATTAATTTATATTATATTATTATATTCAGTATTATTTGCATTACTTGAATAAGAAAAAATGAATGCAGTTAGTTTTCATATCAATTATTGGAATTTAGCCTGAGAATCTTTTTGTGAAAGTTGAGTTAGCAATAATTCTGTGAGATGTCTGGAAAAAAGACCCTTGAATAAATATTCATGATGATTTTTGCTTGGATTTGTTATGTCTAGAAATATATGCTTAAAGGATAAACTGTTTTCTGTACAATCCAGGTGTTAAAAAGAAGAAATTTTATGTTCCCATCTAATTGATAAAAATCCTTTAATTGATTTACATAGTACTGATTTTAAAAATAGAATCATTTTTCATCTGTTGAAGCCTCAGTAAAAAATTGACATTGTGTCCTTATAAAATTGGACAAATGAGTCATGTAATTTTCTGTTACATAATCAATAACTTAGACAAATTCTACTTCTTTGGTGATTTATGTGTGTCTGTTTTAGACTAGTTTAGATTGTACATGTAAAGGTTCAGATTTCATGATGCATGTAAAACTGTATTAGACAAAATAATTTTTCAGTTTGTATTACTTGGGGTTCCAAAAAAATTATAAATGCATATCTTCAAATAAACCTTCTTCCATCATAGAATCAGTTTCCTTTACTGAACTCACAGATATGTAGCATGGCATTTGTCATTACTGAAATATTTTCAATTTGTTCTTAGAAGGTTTTTCAATTAGAATTCAATGATTACATAAACACGATGCCCACATTATACCAGTTTATTAAATTTATGCTGTTTTCAGTTGGAAAACTTTCAGATTCCCTGAGTTGTCTTCTAGATCTGAAATTCTCAAATTCTTTTCTCATCTTTTTTTTTTTTAATTCCAAGATCCTGCTTTGGGGATAACCAGATTCCAAAGCATGTGTTTTAAAAAAAGAAAAGAAAAGTTCAATTCAACTGAGCGAAGAGGGCAGGGAAGGAACATGACAGGAGACCACTTACTCATGGTACAAAATCTAGTAAGGAGGCAATTTTCTTTTTGGCCTATGGTGACCTTTTTTGACTGTTCCTTATACCAGAGACAGTGTATTGAATGCCTCTATTTCACCCTGTTTAGCAGAGTGCAACAGTTTCCTTTAACTTAGTTTTGGTGGGAGGGGAAGTTATAGCAGAAATTTGAGAAGGGCGTGAAAAAGTTGTAAGAGGCACAAGGAAGAGGGGGTAGGGATTTCCTTCAAATGTGATTTTGATAACTAGTCAAGTGTGTCCAACTGTAGAAAATCACCAAGTGACAATCTGTCTACCTGACAGTGATCACAATGTGTTACAAGACTTTTGAATAGCTATACAGATTAGAATAAAGCAAGACCATATAAAGTATCTTTGTTGATATAGTTTTGGCTTACCATCTAAGTATATAGGAATTTTAAAAAAATCTGCCTAAGAATATTCTGTGAACCTTTCATAAGAGGGATGTTTGACTAAGAATTCTTAGAGATCATATAATCTGAAAAGGATATATCTTGAATAGGTGCACTCTTTTATCAATTTTGTGTACACTGAATAAATGATTTTCATATCCTTTAAAAGTAGGTCCTGTAATTATACTAGGTACCAAGTCTGTTTAGAGTAGAATTAAGAATCCTTTGAGATCCATATCTTCATATACACCCAATACACACACACACACACACACACACACACACAGAGACATACACACAGACATCCAGATAGTTGGAAAATACACTAATTTGATGAAAAGAAAAATAATCCCAGTACAGTTTTTGTTCTATTTGAAATACCTGAGAAGTCAATAAAGTACAGTAAGAGTGTACTTCAAAGTAATAATACTGATTTAGTGATAATATTGATTTATTTTTAATGTTCAGTTCTGTGGGTTCTGATCCGTTCTTGATGGTCATTTGGACAAGACATGTGACATTTAAAATTCAATTCAGATCCTAGAAGAGAAATTTTGAATAGACAATGTTTTGGTGATCAGCATGAAGCTCTTATTTGTATTTAATTATGTCTAATTCTCCTTTGTATTGAAATATAGTATCTACTGGCATATGACCCTGTAAAATTTTATAAGGTTATGAATATTGTGTATATCACAACTCCTTTCAGTGTGCTAGAGAATTGATTAGAAAAAAGAGATGTAATACTTTCAAAAAGGTATTATATCAAAAGATGTAACACTTTCAGAAATAATGTCTAGCAAATGTTATTCAGGGGTTAGTGGTACTAACTTTTTTGTTTTCCCCATATTTACTTTATAAAGTTTATAATGTTGAAGTCTTTCCAAAAGTGAATATTAATATGGATCAATTCCTCCATTCCCCAAATATCCACAGATCAATTATGCCAGTCCCCAAATGGAAAATTACACATACAAATTAAACATTAGCAACTTAACAAATGTTTTTGATTTCTTCTTTTGAAATGGTAAATATTTCATGGTATTACTCCTCAGTAAAAAGGACTTATGATAGTGACTTGAAAATAAAATTCTCAGAATACAAAGGTCATTTCCATACACTACAGTAATACTTTTAAAAAGTTTTAATTTTTATAAATGATTTGTCTAGCTCCCTTAAGTTGAACAGACAAATCAACTACATAGATAAAGCTTCTTCTTTTTATGTGATCATAAATGCATAGGATATTAGATACAATTTTCCTTCTATTATTTTTCCTTCTCTGTCACAATAAACCAAAACAGAAATATGGATGAAAGGAAAGAAAACTCATTTAATATAGATAGAAGCTATGAAACTCCATACCAAGATGTTTATTTTTCTATTAGCATATCTTCTGAATAGTAAGGACATTTGGAAAATATAAGTGTGGTCAGTGTTTGTCAGTATTTCCATAGATTATTTTTCTTCAGCAGATCTAGAATAAAACCTTTTAGTTTAAATTAACAATCTCCATGTCACAATTTTGTGCTTTTTTGGCTTCTGTTTTATGTCATGTCTGCTTATTTACATATGCAATCCATATTGCAGTAAATTAAAGAAATTCAGAGCCTCAGATGACCAGAAGTAAAAAGTATAGTCCTAGTTATGATAATTTATGAAGTATAGGAATATGAATTTACCTAAAGTAAAATGTTAATACTTTTAGAAAATGAAAATATTTCTGTAATTACATTCCCCCCCCCTTTTTTTTTTTAACAATAGGAAGGGTATGGAGTAATTGTGCTCAATCCCAATGAAAACTATATTGAAGTGGAAAAGACAAAATCACAAGTGCAATTATCTTCTGATAGTTCAGATGAGCCAGCAGAAAAACGTGAAAGAAAAGATAAAACCTTCAAAGAAGCAAAGAAGCGGCGCGATTTTTATGAAAAATATCGTAACCCTCAGAAAGAAAAAGAGATGGTACCATTATATATTAGAGTAAGTCAACTACTTTTCCTTTTTTCCTTGATATACTTTTTTTCCCCAATTTTTTTTTTTGCTTTTTCAGCAATATGTTTCTTGTGAGTATCAACTTCTTAAGGATATTTTCTTTCTCAGTCAGAAAATAACCTTGATAAAGTTCTTAAGTACATCACTTCAAATTCTTGTGCCATTTCATATAAGCCTCAAATGAAAGTATGCCTTCCTTTTGGGTCAGAGGCTCTTTTTTGTGAGAAATCATCTAAAAATAATTTTATCATGATGTGCATATAGAAAACTTTACAACCTGCCATGCCTTTTAAAATACTGTGTCATTTTGTTGTCCATTAGAGAGGGTATAGATCATCTCATAATTGTAAAATATGTATTACTTGCTGAATTAATAATGTACTGTGCCATACACCAGTGTTCGTCCTGTGTGGTAGCAGTTTTATCAGGTGACATGTTATTTTCATGAGAGCAGCCATTCATTGTGTCTTAGCTTAACTTCTGAAGGCAGATGAAGATAGTGAAGGTTATTAATATCTTAATAAATATTTAAGTTAGAATAGTACGGGAATGGTCTAATGAGGGAAACTCCGTCCCTTGCTCTTTTCTTACTCAATGAACCTTTGCACTTGGCAATGCTAGCAGCATGGGATCGTTAGAACAGTGCTTCCCAAGGATTTCTAATTCTGCAGGGGGCACAAACAATTTTATTTGCACTTTGACACATTCTGTTTGAAATATATATACTGTGAATTTTGTGTTTGAGGCAAATTCATTCCATTTAGCTCTTATGGAAGGTGGAGGTTTAATTTTAAGAGGAAAGCATGTCATATACCAAAGAGGAAGGAAACCAAAATGAATTTGTTCTTCAGATGAGATATTTGGAGATGCTTAAAAGAAGAAAATAATTGCTATTTTCATTTGTACTGTATTGTAGTGGTAATGTATCACATTCTATAACTTTGTTTTTAAGCTTATAATAAATAGTAATAAACACATCTTATGCTTTTGGGGAAAAATAAAAATTCTATTGCCTCACAGGTTGTGCTTTTCCACTGTGGAATTTTCACTCAAAGAAAATAAAGCATCTGCCCATAAGTCAGTCTATTGAGTAAATTAAGATGGCAATCAAATAATGAAGGTGGTTCTCAGATTCAAAAGGCTTTAAGTGAATTGAATGCAGAAAGCCCTTCAAGAGCCTCAGATTTCCACATGTATCTTGTAAAGCCAGAGAGAGAGAGAGAGAGAGAGAGAGAGAGAGAGAGAGAGAGAAATGCACAAATTTAGCCTCACATGAACCATTAATGTAGTTGAAAACATCAAAAATTGTCAGATTTTAGGTCAAAAATATTCCTTCCTTTCCTAATTTATTCAGGTCACCTCTTGTCTAATGGTAGCTTCTCTGAGTTCACAATACCACCTTCTCATCTACTAGGCTATCTGAATCTCTTATGTCTCCTAATATTTTGTGATATTGTAAAATCCAGTGTCTATGACATTGTTTTTTACTTAGACTTCCTGGAAATTAATTTTAAATACTTTAACATTCACATAACATTAGTAGTATTGATTTAACATTCTGAAATGGAAACAAGAAAGGAAACTTTCCTTGTGTTCAATTATATATTTTTACTTCCTTGGTTTTGTGTGTGTGTGTGTGTGTGTGTGTGTGTGTGTGTGTGTGCGCCTGTAACATGTTCAATTTAAAGATCTATTTCTTAAATCTGATTGTCTAAGTCTTATTTCTTCTTTTCTATATTCTCTTTATCTTGTCACTATTTACTTTGATTTTCCTTTTGTTCTCTTGTATGTTTGCATTTTCTTTATTCTGTATTGCACATCTATTTCCTTTATCCCCAGTTTTAACTTTTCCTGGATTTCACACTGAAAATGAATTCTCTTTGTTCTTCTTTGTTAAATACCTTTCTATTTCTTCCTTGTCTTGTCTTTTCCCCTCTAATTCTTTCATCTGTTCTATATGTTATTTTTTTCCTCATTCTTCTGTCATTCTTTTTTGCCTTCTCATATTGCATCTTTCAAACTCTTTCCCATGCTTGTCTGTGTTATCTTATTCCTTCCATGAAGTAGCTCTTCCAACTCAGGAAATAGTGAGACAAAAATAGATCATGTATTAAAATCCTATATGCATCACTCACACTCTAAAGATATACAATAGTATTTGTACTTCACACCTTTTCACTTGAAAACCTCAGAGCAATTTGCAAAGGAACAGAGATGGATGCATTCTGCAGTATACTGCTAGATAGTAAGGTTTTATCCTTTCAATGAGAGATGGGGTGAATTGCTTAGTGTTTGGTGCATTCATCTTAGAGGTCCTAGGATCCATTTAAAATTGACTTCTTCTGTTATATTGTCATACTCTATATTTCTTAAAAAAGGACTAGCTTACAACCTTGAGAGCATTCAAAACTAGAAAGTTTTTTAAAAAAATCTTGAGGATGTGTGTGCATATGTATATATATGCATATACATATATACTTACACACACACACATATACACATTGTGTATTCAAAAAAGTCTTAGTGCAGTTTGAAGCTATTTTCCTGTATATCTGAGCATACCACGAGACTGAGCTTTCCCTTGAAATATAAAAAGGATATTTTAATCAGGCATCAGGTGTTAGTCTTATAGCCAGACACAGTCTTGTAAGGGAGTTCTGAAGTCATTTATCAATAGGGAAATTTCATCATGGAGAGATTGAGTATACTCAAGTCAATCCATTGTCTCTGATTTAATTTTGATTTGTAAAATGCTGACTTCTAACAATTAAAAAATAATAATTAGTATCATAGTATCTCTTTCAAGATACTTTTCATACTGTAGTTAACCTGCCCATTGTTCAAATTAATGAAGTTAGAGAAGCAACATTTACTTTTCAATGAAATCTATAAAATATTTGTCAGCATAATATTTATTTCTGAATGAAAACCTTTTTTTTCTATTCCAAGTTTCCCTATATGACCTTTCTTATCTCTTAATTATTTTTGCACTTTTCCTCACTCATATTATTGCATAAGCAAAGACACATATTTCCTCTTCACTTTTAGAAGTCTTCCCTATACTTTAAGACTCAACTTTGACCCCACCTTTCTTTAAAGTCTTCTCTGGTCCTGACACTCTTGTTGATTCTTCCTTTAATTGAACTCATGGAACATATTGTCCATTCTATGTATTGTGGTAGCTCATCATCAACTTCCTTGTGACAGCTCTTGTATTGTTGTCTCTTATCCTTATTTAACTTTACTTATCCCATGCTCTTAATTTCCTCACATTTGCCTTGGACTTTTAAAGTTAGCTCCTATGTAGGGTGCTTCACTGATAGTCTTTCATTCAGTAAGCACTCAAATATTTTAAAAAATTAATTGTTGGTACTCGTTTTAAAATTTTCTTATTTCTTAATATGCAGTTGCTTATTTGTATAGATTTTTAATCATTCATTTGGATTTTTGACATTGTTCACATAATGGGTCATCATTTAAAAAGGAATATATCTTTTAAAAATAACTATTCTAAAAATATTATGTACCAAATCTAGGAAAAACTATATAGGTAGGTTAGTACATTAATATTTACTGGCTTTACTATTGGTACCCATTTATTTCCTTTATCCATCACTTACTAAGATTTGGGGATAAAAGATAAAAATATAGATATTTGGGCTAGGAAGAAAATTCAGAATTGGAGAGGTACAGTAGAAAAGTCATATATTAGCAGTAGTAGTTCATACTTGAGAACACATGATCAGAAGGTTAACTATAGTGTTCATTTAATAATGACATCTTGTTATTGCTATTCATGTTCAGGGAGCTAGGATCAAATACTAGCACAGTCACTTATTACCTGTGTTTTCTTGGGAAAGTTGTTTCCACTTTTTTAGCTTCATTTTCTTGATTTATAAAATGATTGGCTAGACAACTTTTTAAGGTTCTTTATAGCTAGAACTCTGTGATTCCATGTTAAAGCTAGTTTTTCTCTTTTTTAAACCATTTTATTTTCTTCAAATACTAAAATATGAAATAGTCTCTGTTTAAAGAAAAATTTTCCCCCTAAGATATCTGGAAAATAGCCAGATCTTTTTTACAAATGATTACAAACACTTAGTGCAGCAAAACACAAGTAAAAGTACAATAAAGATTCAAAACATTAAGGTTACAAATTATAATTTTGTTTTATTTACCAGATGAATTTCATCAATTGCTATGACTAACAGATTGTGTACTGCATTCTGATACATGAAGAACAAAGCCAGAGAGATCAAAGTACTGATTATTTTATGCTGTAACTTTACTTAACTATGAAATAATGTATTTGCTGACATATATTATAGCTTATTAAGGGGATTGATTTGGTCTAGGCAATAAACATCATGTCAGACATGCCTGGCAGGAAAACCTGCTTAATATGTTTTGTAATAAGACAGAATTTTTTGTTCTTGAAAACATCTGCCAACTGAATTCAAGAGTGAAGACAGAAAATGTCATCAATTTCATAGTAATCTTATAAATTTAGTTTCTTTTTCAGCAACACAAATAAAGACAAAATTTCCAATGTTAGTCACTACTGGTTATATTATTTTATAAAATGATGAAAAAATTTATTTTTATATAATGTGTTAATTAATTCATAATGAATTTTAATATTCGAACTGATAAAATTTAAACAAGCATATTGCCATCAAATCATTTTTAAAGCATCTGTTTTTTAATGTGTTGGGTGGATAACTGAGTCAAATGGCTAAATATGTACATATATTCTTTTAAAAAAACATATTTCCACCCCCATGATTAGAGATACACTACTTTGGTGTTTTTTCCTTTAGACCACCAGGGGCTGCTGCTGTTCATACTGGATTTTGCTTTCCCCAGAAGTTAAATGTTTCTTCATAGCACATATGTAAAATTTTTATCTTTCTCTTCCCAAATCTTCTCATACTTAGACTCAAAGTAATTAAAGAACAAAGTTACTATCAGCTTATCTAGTACATATTTGTCTAGCAGTTGCATTAAAATTAGTCATCTCAATTTGAAGGAATTATTAGATTTTTAAAAATAAATTCTGCTGCTACTGATTCTTAAATATAAGTCATTTTGTGAATTATTTCATGCAAGATGACATATCAATAAATAACATGCAGTTCATAAGCATTATAGGCCTTTGTGTTTTCTTTAGCAACTCAATATGAAAAGCTTTTAAGTTTGGATAAAACCCAAAAGTCTTAATTTTCCAAATACCACCTCAGTGCCTATGTATATAACACTTTGTTGAGAGTTGTTGAAGATTATAAAAAGAAACGAGGATATTTTGGTCCAGATTATTGAGGGGATCCTTTTTCTTTTTTAAGGTTTGGATTAATAGGATAATCCTGTATAAATCAGATGGTAGGATTATTAATTATATTTCCTAAGCATTACAATTCCTTCTTAACATTATATATTCAAATTTATTGAACATGTCAATAGTTTGTGATTTTCCTTGGATGGAAGAAAACTTCCTCAATAGTGGAGAACTCTACTTCCTAAAGATTTTGCTATGAAAAGCATGTTCTGTGTATCTTGGATCATGTCCTTAATCAGTAAAAAGCATTTTTGAATTTATTTTTGTTGACATTTCTTTTCTCAGCCTAATGGTTTGTTTCTTTTCTTGTTAATAGAGCTTAGCATCAAAAGTATTAAAAATAGTAACTGCTACTATTAGCTTAGGGACAAGAAATTAGATCAACATAATTTTTTAACTGCCCTCAGTTAAATGTGATTTTGAAGTAATAATAGTCAGATCCCAAGGAAGATAGGCATCATTCAAAAAATCAAATCTTTAGAATGAGGTTGTACTAACCAAAGAGGTAAAACAGAGCAATTTATAAATAATCAATGGGATTTATTAATTCAATATTAGTTATTATATTACAATTGAACTCTGCAAACATACTTTAATTGTTTGTTTTGTGCTGAACATTATAAGAAAAAACAAAACGGATCCTGTCATCAAGGAGCTTATATTCACTGAGTTATGGATATAACTGTATGCTGATAAGAAAATACAAGATAATTTGAATTGGGGAGAACATTGACAAATGGGGAAATCAAGAAAGGCTTCATGTTGCAAATGGAACCTGTGATGAGCCATGAAGGAACTAAGATTCTAAGAAGTTAAGGTAGAGTGGGAGTATATTCTAGATGTGTCTGACAACCTGTGTGAGTCACACAAAGAAGAGAGGCAATATGGAGTTTAGGGAACAGCTAGTTTAGGTCCAGTTTGACTTTGATGTAGAATACATGAAGTAGATCTGGAATAGTAGGTAGGAGCATATCGCAGAATTCTAAAAGTCATGCTGAGGAATCTTATTTTATCCTCAGGCAATAGGAAGCCAATAAAGTTCTTTTGGACAAGTGAGTGGTGTAGTCAGATTTCTACTTTAGAAATATTAATTTGACAGTTGCAAAGCAGAAGAATTAGAAAACACACTTAGAGGGATCATCTCACTTATCTGGGTAGCATTCTTTGGGGTACTCCTTATGTATTGCAGCAGTGACAGGAGATAGTAAAAGATAGTTAAAGAAGAGAACCCAGTAAGCACACATGACATGACTTTCTCTAACTTGACTCATTAGCAAATTAGTACAAGCAAAGAAGGTAGAAGGTAAATTCAATCTTAGAAACACATGGTTATGGCTTGGCACGGTGTGAGTGGTAAAGGAATAGCAGGAGAAGGAATTTACTGGAAGAGGATAGTGTGTTATTGAACTGGTACACTATGAAGTCCAGACTGTGAGAGAAGAAGGTAATCTGAAAGCAGAGATAATGATCATGATGATTGGCCAAGAATAGAGAACTGGAAGAACATCACAGTCACGGTGAGCAGTAGACGTAGGAAGAATGAAGTAAAGGAAGAGTTTAAATGACAGGAGCTTATGATTGAGACTTTCAAATTATCTTGTATTTTTATCATACATACTTACATATGTACTTTTATTCTTTGTCTATCTTTCTCTCCCTGTCTCTTTCTCTGTCTCCCTCCTTTTCTCCCTCCCTCATAAACTCTAATGGGTTTAATTATCATCTCTAAAAGATGATTCAGAATCTATATATTTTTTCCAACTCTCTCTCCTGAGTTCCAGATTTGCAACACTATCTTCCTGTTGGACATCCAAACTGTATATCCCACAGGACCAAAATTTATTTCTGCATCCATAATTTTTCTCACATCAATGACTCCTTTCTACTCACTCAGCTAGCCAGGTCCTCATGACCTTTCACCTAGATCATTTCAACAATGGCCATCTAATTGTTCTCCCTGATTCATACTCTTCTCCACTTAATTCATCCTCTGCATAGCTACCAAAATGATTTTCCTTAGATACAAACATGACTACAAACCATTTAATTAATCAATCAGTCCTTCCTTCATTTCTTTGTTCCTTTGTTCCATTCTTGCTTTATTCCTTTGTACCTTCTTTCCATCCCTCCTTCCTTCCTTGCTTTGTTCCTTTGTTCCTTTCTTCCATCCTTCCATTTTTCCTTTGTTCCTTCCTTCCATTCTTTTATCTTCCATTCTTTCTTCCATCCTTCCATCTTTCCTTCTTTTCTTCTTTCCTTCCTTCCATCTTCCTTTCTTCCTTTTTTTTCTTTCTTTCTTGTATTCTCTGTTTATCACAACACCTTGGCACATATTTGGTACTTAATAAATGCTTGTTGACTAGCTAATGATTAAAACAAGTCATTTCAGAGTCAAAGATATGAGAAACAGAAGATTTATGCCTGCTTATGAGATTTATAATATGACCACCTATCTATTTGAATGGTAGTGGTGAAATTAAGGTCTTTAGAGTTAAGTTGACTGATGAACTGGAAAACCAACATGTTTGGGAAACATCAGCATACACATTGAAGTATCTAAATATTAGAATGGGTAGCTTTGTGTACAGCCATATATCTTTGATATGGCTATTCAGGAAATGTGGAACAAAGGATTCCAAATGATTGAGGCCCGGATTTGATAGGTAGACAGAGGAGTGGGGGGAAACATTGAGGGCTTTACAAAATTGGAAATGTTGTGTGCAGAGACAGGGAGGAGAGGAAGTTTGAAAAACTTTCAGGGGACTTTAGTTAGTGTAATTTGGCTAGAGTATAGACTGTGTAGAAGAGAATTAGCATAAGGTAAGGATGGATAAATAGGGTAATTAAAGTCTATTAACTTTATTTAGTAGAGAATAGAGAGTCAAGCAGAGGAATGACATGACTGGATCTGTGCATAGGCAGATTGTTTTAGCAGAGGGATGATTTAAGGATCAAAAATTTCACTGAAATGGATACTTCCTCCATTAATTCAAATAACTTTTCTATGCCCTAGCAGAGGATATTAGTTAAATTCCAAAATTGATTACATGGTGACCAATCTGGACTACTAACTAACTACCAACTGAACTGATAATAATAAAACAACACCAACCAAAACTCATTTCTCTATCACTTTAAGATCTGTATTGCATTTTCCTCATAACTACTGTGTGAACTAGGCAGTGTGTTATCATGCCATTTTACAATTGAAGTTTTTGAGAGATTGTGACTTACCCATGGTCATAAAGCTTTCTACACTACTGATTAATAGAACCTGCCATTGTTGAAAAATGTCAGGTATTATGCTTGAAAACCCATGTCCCTGGTAGAACAGATGAAAATGTAAATCCTCAATACTCAATTGTTTCTTCTTGCTTCTTTATCAGAGGTGCTAAAAGTGGAGAAGTGTTAACCATAACACTTTTACATTTTCAATATAAATTAAACTAGAAGGCATAAAAAACCCCTACAACTAATAATCTTATCAAAAGAAAGGCCCAAAGCCCACCTCCTTAATGAGGTGAATATAATCCATCAAAGTTGATTTTATGTTTTGCCTAAGGCAATAAAATTATTTAATAGAACACTTAATTGACAAACCTTTTGTCATGTAAGTATATTGTTTACTTAAGCAAGCAAACCACCTTGAATCCTAACTCTGCTGATTATACCTGAGGCTTCCAACTCTAATGTCAGTTCCCCTAATTGTAAAATATCGGTAGAGGATTAGTGGTTAAACGTGATGACCTCCAAGGGCCATCAATCTTTAAGTCAGTGATGTTTTGATACAATAATTTTGTCTTTCTGTCAATATACATTGTAGTTTGTAGAGAGAAATTCTATGAAGAACTGAACAAGGTCCTTCTAGCCAAAATAACGTATACTTTAATGATGATTTCAGTGCAGAAGTTGGTAAAAAAATCTTTTGGAAGGTGTGTTTGTGTTTCAGATTTTAAAAATGATAGCCTCAAGATTATATGTCAAGAATATTTTCTTAAAAAAAAAGACTTGGGGGGGCGGAGCCAAGATGGCCACATGAAGGGATTGAGTCTTAGGAGCTCTCTTATAAAACTCATAAACTAAGGACTCTAACTAAACTTTCGAGAGACAGAACCCACAAAGGGACCCATTGAGGCAGTTCTCCTACTCAAGGTAACCTGGAAAAGAGCAGAAAGGCTCTGCTTCCCCGGGGTCGGAGGGGTGGCCTGCCAGAGGGGTGGCCTGCCAGAGCCAAAGAACTTCAGCCTCCTGGAGGCAGCCCCAGGGTGCTGGGAGTCTCAGCTCACAGCAGCGGGGGAGTCTCTTGAGCTGCACCCCGGGGAGCACTGGCACAAAGTGGGGGAACAGCGGGGGACCTCTGCCAGAACAAGCACATGGAGCCCAGCCCTCAGGGCACACAGCAAGCAGCTTGGTCTTTCAGCAGACTAGACAGGGAAACAGAAGCAGGCGGAGCTGGTAAGCAGGAGCCCCCAGGGCATGAGCCCATTGAGCTGAGGGAGGGGAGTGAAGAGAGAGAGAGACTGCCTAGCACTGTCCTCTGCCCCTGGAACAGGACTCTGGGGCTCTGACCACATTCAGATCCTGATCCCAGTCTAGGCCCCCCCCCCCCCCCATAGAACAACAGGGCCTCCCCACCTCTGCCCCTTGGCAGAGGGGGGCGCTTATGGTCATTCACAGACCAGGAGGGAGGACAGAACCTCACACACTGAGACCCTTGTGGGAGTGTCCCAAAAGCTCAGGAAGTACCCCAAAAAACAGGCTTAGGCTGGGAAAATGAACAAGCAAAGAAATAAGAGGAAGACCATTGAGAAATATTTTGCAAATGAGCCCAAGAAGGATCAAAATACTCAGTCTGAAGATGAGGAAGCACAAGCTCCTGCATCTAAAGACTCCAAGAAAAGCAGAAATTGGGCTCAGGCTATGATAGAGCTCAAAAAAGACTTTGAAAATCAAATCAGGGAGTTGGAAGAAAAACTGGGAAAAGAAAGGAGAGAGATGCAGGAAAAACATGAAAATGAAGTCAGCAGCTTAGTCAAGGAAATCCAAAAAAATGCTGAAGAAAATAGCATGCTAAAAACCAGCTTAGGTCAAATGGATAAAACAGTTCAAAAAAGTTATTGAGGAGAAGAATGCTTTAAAAAGCAAAATTGGCCAGATGGAAAAAGAGATAAGAAAACTCTGAGGAGAACAAATCCTTCAGGCAAAGAATAGAATTCAGGGAGATTGAATTTACCAGAAATCAGGAATCAATACTTTAAAACCAAAAAAATGAAAAATTAGAAGAAAATGTGAAATATCTCATTGAAAAAACAACTGATATGGAAAACAAACTTAGGAAAGATAATTTGAAAATTATTGGAATACCTGAAAGACATGATCAGGAAAAGAGCCTTGACATCATTTTCAAAGAATTACTACAGGAAAATTGCCCTGATATTCTAGAAGCAGAGGGCAAAATAGAAATGGAGAGAATCCACCGATCCCCCCGAGAAAGAGATCCTAAAAAACCAACCCCCAAGAATATTATAGCCAAGTTCCAGAACTCCCAAGTAAAAGAGAAAATATTACAAGCAGCCAGAAGGACACAGTTCAAATATTGTGGAGCTGCAGTCAGGATCACACAGGACTTAGCAGCAGCTACATTGGAAGCTCATAGGGCTTGGAATACAATATACCAGAAGGCAAGAGAGCTTAGAATGCAGCCAAGAATGAACTACCCAGCAAGGCTGAATGTCCTCTTCCAGGGAAAAAGATGGACTTTCAATGAACCAGGGGAATTTCAAAGGTTCCTTTTGGAATGGCCAGAGCTGAACAGAAGGTTTGATCTTCAGATACAGGACTCAGGTGAAGCATAGAGATTGGAGGAGGGGGGAGGAATATGAGGGACTTAATGAGGATGAACTGCATGTATAGAAAAATGATACTGATAGTATTCATATGAGCCATCTCAGTTAATAGAGCAGGTAGAGGGAGCTTTTATAGTTGAAGCACAGGAGAAAGCTGAATTCGAAGATAAAATATGGTGTAAAAATGGAGTCAATAGGAAAAAAAGGGAAATGGAATGGGAGAAAGAAAAAGGAGAGGGGGAATAGTCCAAGATATTTCACATAATAAGATTTTATTTTTATTACAATGAGCTATTGCAATGATATGGAAGGGGGGAGGCAAGGGGGAATGAGGGAACCTTTGTTCTCATCAGAGATGTCTAGGAGAGGAAACAGCAAATATACTCAATGGGGTATAGACAACTGGAGTAAGAAGGAGGGGGGAGCAGGGGGAAGGGGTGGGGAAGTGAATAAAGGAGGAGAGGAGAGGATGGGCCATGGGGGGGACAGTGGTCAGATATAACACATTTTCTTTTTTACGTCTTGCAAGGGGCTGGGATTGGAGGGCTTGCCCAGGACCATAGGGCCAGGTGGATTCTGGGCCTAAGGGGTGGTATGGGGGCTCAGGGCTTCTTGGCCCCAGGACCAGGGATCTGTCTGCTGCGCCAGTCAATGACCCTACAGCAAAGTCAGAGTGAAAGGAGAGAGAAAATAGAGTACATGGTAGTGGAGAAATAAGAAAGGAGGGAGTTGTGATCAGCAATGGCAACACTGGAAAAATATGGAAGCAACTTTTGTGATGGACTTATCATAAAGAATGTGATCCACCCAAGACAGAGTTGATGGTGTTAGAACAAAGATTGAAGCACATTTTTTGTTATTATTATTTGGGGGAGGGTGCAGGGCAAGTGGGGCTGGGTGGCCTGCCTGGGGCTACATAGCAGGGTGATCTTTGGGTGTCTGGGGCCGGATTCGGACCCAGGTGCTCCTGGCTCAAGGGCCAATGCTCTGTCTGCCACCCAGCCACCCCTACTATTATTACTATTTTATTTTATTTTCGGTCTTTTTCTTTTTCTTCTTTTTGGTTTTTTGCAGGGCAGTGGGGATTGGGTGACTTGCATGTCACATGGCTGGGTGACTATTGGGTTTACGAGGCTGGATATGGACTTGGGTTCTCATGGCTCCAGGGCTGGTGCTTCGTCCATTGCACCACCTGGCCATACCTACAATTATTACTATTATTTTTTTTTAATTTTAATTTTTTTTCTCTCCCCTTTACTTTTTCACCCAAGCAAGTCTATCTATATTCATGGTGGGAGGGGTATTTTGTTTACTTGTAAACAAGTATATTTTATTAATGTAAAAAAACCATTTGTACAAAATGAGAATAAAAATAAATACAAAAAAAGACTTGGAAAATCCCAGGCAAGGGAGACCTCATAAAACATGTAACTAATTATATCTTAATGGACATAAAACCTCCAAAACTGTTGGACATTGAAATGATGGCAGTGAAGTACACATTATTTACCCAAATTAGAAGAAAGGACAAAGAAGAGAACATTGTTGTGATTATGGTAGATTTAATTTGAACTTTTTAAGCAATCTGCTACCTTCAAAAAAAATGACTGATGAGAGAAACGATAGTGACTATTTTTTCCATTTTACTGCTACAGAGTAATCTGCAGAAAAAGGAGAAGAAAGATCCTGTACCAGCAAACATCTAATTTTTGCCAAGTAGAGACAAGGCAATGAAGACTAGTTGAGAGTTCGAAATAAGGGGATGAATCAGGAAAGCTGAGCGGTTTCACCTCACAAAATAAAATATAGTTGAAAAAATGAGCTAGTAGAGTGTTTGACATCTTCAAGTGGAATCATCCTAAGAATATTTATGGATGAAACTAGAAAGGATAATAAGCAGATCTGAAAAAGATCCTCTTTGTTGCTCTCCTTATAAAGATATTTGATACTAATAGGGGTCCAGATATAGTGTTTGGCCCTTTGGTTGGCACATAGTAAACACGTAGTATTAGTTGACTGATTCTGTTATTTCAGAATTTGAAGTGCTTTGTAAAGATGTGACAATGACACTTATGAATACAAAGGCAGAAACTAGAATTTATAGTGCTTACCATGTATCACAGATAGTGAAAGAGGTACTGTATCTAATCAACTATGTTCAGGAGAAATTGCATTATCTTGAGTGAAAAGTTTTAGAAGAATAGAAAATATTCCAAAATGATCCTCTGACAAAAAAAAGCCAAGCAAGAGACTTTTCCATTTGAATGGTCTGTGCATAACTGGTTTTAAAAAACACAATGATAGTGGACAAATTAACTTTAGGGAAGATTTTATCTATTAGAACATATCATTAAATAGCACATTTTAGCAAGATCCTAATACATTTACTTTATTTGATTTTTTTAAAAAAGCATTTGAAATGAGGGTCCCAGACAATAATGAAACATATGATAGAACAATAATATTTTCATATAATTTTTTAAAAATATGTTCTTGAATGTATTGATCTGAGAGTGAAATTCAGCCTTTAAGACTTGATATATTAAAATTACATACATTTTTAAGATGTGACTATGGCAATAAGTTTATTCAGTGGACCATTGAATATTGGTAAGCTAAAAGAGAGACAGTATGCCCACCATATTTACTGGTATCCTGAAATATGACTGAATGAAGGGATCCCCTGCTGAAGTCAAGGTACTCCAGATGCTCATGAGATGACATTTTAATAATCATAGTGAACCACAGAATAGAAGCCTATTGAATTAAATCTGTAGTAATATCGGGTCAATTTCTCTAACATTCATTGTGGAAAAACAAAGTAGATAAAAAAATAAATATTACCTAGACTACTGGAATGAGGACAAGCAGAAAGAAGCATATCAAGTTAGTTTATGTATACATACATGCATATTCAATAGATGATATATTGATTAGCTTTGAATAAATGTTACAGATTATAGTAAGCTAAATTGTGCATAAAATTAAATAAGATCACATTTGGAAAAATTCACAGCATTATCATTAATATTCTGCTTCCTGCCAGAGAAAACCATTCTTCTAATATTATGTGGTTGTAAAATTAAGAATTAAAAAAAAGAAATAAATAAGAAAAAAAAGAACCAAAATTATGTCACCAAAAGAGATAATGAAAAGATGCATAATGTACATAAGATGCTGTAGCATGTTATTAGATATTATATCTGAGAATATGTAAGACAAGAAAAGGTGGTAAGTTAGCCTTGTAGTGTCAATAAGAGTAAACAGGCAAGTCAACTCATTGAATAATGACATTTTAAAAATGAAAGTAAGACCTCTATTGTATTGGGTAGAAGAATTTCCATAAAGGACATGGCAGTGACTTGGGTAAAAATCAAGCACAATAAGAAAGTGCTATTATAATCTTGGTTGGTTCTTGTCCTTCATTATTGAAGAAGACCACAATGACATCACTATTTTTTTTTAGGTTTTTGCAAGGCAAATGGGGTTAAGTGGCTTGCCCAAGGCCACACAGTTAGGTAATTATTAAGTGTCTGAGACTGGATTTGAACCCAGATACTCCTGACTCCAGGGCCAGTGCTTTATCCACTGCACCACCTAGCTGCCCTAACATCACTATATTTGAGACAAATTACAGTGTGTCTGAGTGTGGTGATCAGACCAATATGAGCTGGGAATGCTCTACCATAGGTTGGACACAAATAATCCATGTGAACACCTGGGGTGGGTATTCTAAATTTACTGTTGTCACTTTCTTTTGGGATGCTTAAATTCTGCCTTCCTCATAGAATGCAGCTCCCTCACTGATGAGGGTATGCCCTGCTGGGCGGCCCTGTGCCAGTGTCTCCCATGTTGTACAATTAATTCTAAATTTAAAAGAGATCTTCTGATTAACTCGGTATCACTTCTTCTGACCCCATTGTAAACACTTGCCCTGCATGAGTTCTCCGTAAAGTAGTCTTTTTTGGCAAATGTACTTCTAGCATTCAAATTGTAGTTTTCATTCTCTGTAATAATGATGGAATGCTTGGCTGTTTACCTCAAGAAAGGACTTCATTGTATCTTCTCCTGCCAGTAGATCTTCAAAAACTTCTCTTCCAATTAAAAATGTATTGGTTGTTGGAGATAAGGAATAAAGGGAAATTTTATTATAGTGCTTGTGCTTTAATTTGTTTTGTATCTTTATGCTTTTCTCTTTTTGATTTGTTATAGCTATACTCAATGATTCTTAGAATAGAATTTTCAAGGCTCATGTGTAGAGCAGTAAAGGAAGTTAATGTTGGTTTGCTTATCCCTATTCTATATCTTAGTGCCTTGCTTACAGCAGACACTTAATAAATTCTGATTTAATTGGAATACCTAACTTAATAATAGACTATGGTTAGGGTGGAAGGTGAGGAGGAGTTGGATAGAAAAATAATAAATATTTTTCTTAACATATCTTTAAATCATTGGAAAATTTTTCTCTACCTTTCCTTTCCAATGACTAAATGGAAAACCCTGCTAATCTCTTCCAACCCCATCCCAGTATGATAGATTTAGGAGAAATGCTGTTTTTTTAAATTTGGAAAATGTCTTTGCCATAAATTTTTCTAAATGTTACATTAAGAATTATATTTTTTAAATTGATGATTAAAAAAAAGAAAATCAAGCCACTTCTAGGGGTGGAGCTGAAATGGTGACATGAAGCTAGAAAACTCTGGAGCTTTTCCCAAAATAACTTTAAATGAAACCTCTAAATAGACCCTAAAGTAACATAAACCACAAAAACAAAGTGAACCAAGTTCTCAACTCAAGATACTGTGGAGGAACTTCTGCAAAGGGCTGCATCATACGGGTAAAAAGGGATTATAGCCTAGTGTAGGTTGGGGAGCTGGGAAAGCCAGTGGGATTAGTCATAGCACAGCTCAGGTATGGGCTCAGCAAGCCAGCAGAACAGCAGGCCAGCAGAAGGATTCCAACTCCAGCTTGGAAGACAGAGTTTGAGCCCTAGGAACCCTGAGGCAGCAGATGAGACTGGGTTGGGCTACCCTAAGTCAGATAATATACCATCATCACCTGAAGAATCATAGGCAAGTGGTAAGCCAGGGACCAGACCCCAAACCTCAGCACAAAAAGTTTGGGACTTTATTCTTTTTGTCCCAGGAGCAAAGCTCAGCAATCAAAAGGAGCAAAAACCCCCCAAAAACATTAACCATAAAAAGCTACTATTCTGAGAGGGAAGATAAAGATGCCATCTCAAAAGAGGAAACCGTGAACAAAATGCCTACATGTGAGGCCTCAAAGGGATTTTCCAGATTGGTCTCAAATTCAAAAAGGATTTTAAAAGCCAAAGAAGAGGGGAAGAAGAAAAATGAAGAAAAATGAGAATCATCCAGAAAAATTTGACTGAAGAAAACAACCTTTAAAAGTTAAATTGACCAAATGTAAAAAGAAATCAAATCCTTTAAAAGTAAAAATGGACAACTGGAAAGGGAGTTAACTCATCAAAAACAAAAAAAAAGCAAAATTAACCAACTGGAAAAGGAAACACAAAAAATAACTGAAGAAAATAAAACCATAAAAATTGGAATTGGACAAATGGAAACCAATGACTGACTATACTATGAGACACTAAGATTCCATCAAACAAAACCAAAAGGCTGAAAAAATAGAAGAAAATGTGAAAGTATTTCTTAGGGGAAAAAAAAGAACAACCTAGAAAATAGATTCAGAAGAGACAATTTATGGATTATTGAGCTACTTGAAAGCCATGATCAGAAAAAGATACTGAACAGTATCATTGAGGAAATTATCATGGAAAACCTCCCTAATATCCTAGAACAAGAAGATAAAATAGTTTTTGAAAGAATCCATTGATCACCCCTCAGAAAGAGATCCTAAAATTAAAATTCTAAGGAATATTGTAGCCAAATTTCAGAATTCTCTACTAATGGAGAAAGTACAACAAGTTATCAAAAAGAAGCACTATAAATACCAGGGAGCCACAATTAGGATTACACTTAATTAATCAGCATTAGTATTAAAGGACCTGAGAGCCTGCAATATGTTATTCCGAAGGGCAAATGAGTTTGGATTACAACCAAGAATCAATTACCCTGGACTTCTGGCCAAAGTGGCGGAGAGAAGACAGGTATTATGTTAAGTGCTCCTGGTTCTGCTCAAAAATAACATGAAAGAAACCTCTTAACCTCTTAGCAGAAATTAGATCAACAAAACCCAGAAAGAGAAGCTAGGAGAAGAATACCTACCAACAAGGTCTGTCTCAGGGGACTGTAGGTGAACCAGGAACAGAGAGCAGAGGACCAGTGCAGGGACAGCAGCTGGGGGGAAGACAGAGGACTGGCTTCAGCCACAGAAACTTTGGTGAGTGGCAGGTCTATGAACCAACTTTAGCTGCAGAATCTTTGGCAAGGGAGAGAGGAATGATGGGAGGGTGAGTTCTAGCACAGAGAGTATCAGAGCATGCCTAGAAAAATAACAGCTAGGCAAGGGACCTGATCTCCTGCTTTCAGCAGAGCCCTCTTCCCAGAACCAATGGTAATCCCCTCACCCCCACCCCGGTCAGGCTCAGGTATGTTCTGAGTTCTAAGAACTCAACTGAGTTCACTCAGCTGAAAGGGAGGTTAACTCCCTCCTCTAGGACCCCACCCATTGTTCAAGGTCAGCTCAGACCCTGCTGCTGAGGGCCCCAAACTCCAGAAAAAGCAACCAGCCCCCTCTACTGGTCAGCCCTTGGAAATACTAAACCAAGTGAACAAAGCCTCTATGGTTTTCAAAAGCAAACCTCTGAGAGCCAGTGCCCCTACCCCCAACACAAGTTCCTAGGAAGATGAAGAAAGGCCACCTGGAAGGGGTGCCATGGAGAAATATTGAGAAGAAATAGATTCTAACCCAGAAAGATCTAGCACTTCTGAAGAGAATATGAATTGGTCTTCAGTCCAGAAAGGTGTCCTTGAAAAAATCGGGAAGGAGTTTAAAAATCAATTGGAAAAATTGGGAAAAGAAACTCAAGAGAAAATTAACTCTTGCAAGAGGAAATTAATACCTTGGAACAAGAAAACAAATCCTTGGAAAATACATTTAGGCAAATACAAAATGAGAATAACTCTCTCAGATCCTCAATTGGGCAAATGAAAAAAGAAAATGATACTCTCAAAACTACAGTTGGACAAATGGAAAACACCTTCAAAATAGAATTGACCAACTGGAAAAGGAGTTGGGAGGTAAATGAAAAAATTCTCAAAAAAAAAGAAAAATGGAATCAGTGGAAACTAATGACTTCATGAGACAACAAGATTCTGTTAAACAAAGCCAAAAAGATAGAAAAAATAGAAGAAAATATAAAATACCTCATCAGCAAAACCACTGACCTCAAGAATAGATCAAGAAGGGACAACTGGAGAATTATACGCCTTCCTGAAAACATTGAAGAGGAAAAAAAAAAGCTTGGACTTAATATTACAGGATTTAGTGATGGAAAATAGCCCTGATATCATGGAAGCAGAGGGAAAAATACTTATTGAAAGAATACATCAATTCCCTCCTGAAAGAGATCCTAAAATGAAAACTTGAAGAGATGTTGTGGCCAAATTCCAGAACTATAAGATAAAAGAGAAAATCCTGCAAGCAGCCAGAAAGAAACAATTTAAATACCAAGGAGCCACAAATAAGGATTACACAGAACCTGTCTGCATCAACATTAAGGAATTGAAGGACCTGGAATGAGATATTCTGAATAGCAGAGGAGCTTGGAATGCAGCCAAGAATCCATTATCTTGCAAAACTGAGCCTTCTCTTTCAGGGGAAAAGATGGGCTTTTAATGAAATGGGAGACTTCCAACATTTCCTGATGAAAAGATCAGAGCCAAATAGGAAATCTGGACATCAAACAGGGGGCTGAAAAGGTTTTTTTTAAAAAAAAAGGTAAAGAAAAAAACTGCTATCCAATAAGATGAAACTTACTATCTTCCCACCTGGGAGCAAGATTCTCATAACTCTTAAGAATT
This sequence comes from Macrotis lagotis, assembly GCF_037893015.1. Taxonomy (NCBI): domain Eukaryota; kingdom Metazoa; phylum Chordata; class Mammalia; order Peramelemorphia; family Peramelidae; genus Macrotis; species Macrotis lagotis. The sequence continues at coordinate 220,545,865 of NC_133666.1, forward strand.
GTAACCCTATTAGAGAGAATATACATAGCTAGAAGTAATGGTCACTCATGACTTATCTGTGAAACTGTTGTCCAATAAGATGAAACTGGCTATATCCCTACCTGGGAGAAAGACTCTAATAGCTCTTGAGAATTGTAACTCTATTAGAGAGAATATACTTACCCAGAAGTGAAGGACACTCATGACTTTTCTGTGACTCAGATAGAATGATTTAAAAACAATACCTCATTAAAAAGGGGGGGGGGACAGTAAGGAGACAGGAGGATGAAGGGGATTAAATGGGGTAAATTTCATTACATTAAGAGGCACAAAAAGACCTATTGCAATAGAAGGGAAGAAGGGAGGAGGTGAGAACCACCTGAATCTTCATCTCATCAAACTTGGCTTAAAGTTAACATATGCACACTCAGTTAACTTAAGAAACTTATCTTACCTTTCAAGTATGAAAAGGGGAGCGGGGCAAGGAGGGGGGAAATAGGGGGAGCTAACAGAAGGAAGGGAAGGAAGAAGGGGAAAAGGGAAAGGGGAGGGGTATTGATGTAGAAGGGCAAACACTGAAGGTGGTGGTTTTCTGAAACTATAAAATACTGGGGTATATGGATAAAGGTGGGGAAGGGAAAATACAAACAGAGGAAAGATAACATGGAAGGCAATAAAGAGTTAGTAATTACAACTTTGTGAATGAGATGAGCTCCCCTTGAAAACATATAGATCTGGGAGTGTTCTGTGTAGAGAGGGCTATCATTCCCCATCCTACAAAAATAGTGGCTAAAGCTTTCTTTTGACAGCAAAAATGTAGTGCCCAAAGTCCTTATTGATGAGCCTGAATGAAAATTAGTTGGTGAATTTTAATTTTCATTGAAGTCATGCAGTTAAAGTAGAAATAAGTAATTCAGTCAGTAAAAGCATTTGATAAGTCCCATCCCCCAAGAGTAAAGGTCCATACAGTTGTCTAATAATAAGAATGAAGAATGAAGAATATTGATAATAATGATGATAGTTGACTTTGCTAAATGTCAGAAATACAAAAAAGGGGGAAAACAGTATCTATGTCCAAGGGGTTCACAGGGCAAAAAAGATTTGCAGGGTATTTTATTGACATTATTCTATCTGAGCTTCACTAAATCTTGGTTTTTGTAGATGAGGAAATTGAGGCTCAGAGTGGTGTCACTTGAGATTTGAACTCAGATCTTTGTGAATCCCAGTCCAACACTACTGGCCATGACACAATGCACTGCCCCCCCCCTGAATGTTGACATTTTATAGACATTGATTTTGCTTGAGTTGTACCCATCTGTTTAGAAATCAAAGACTTATAGTACTAAAATACTCATCTCAAGCATTCAGTTTTTGCTGATTTGCCTAACAAGTAGACTCTTTTGTCTTTTTAATTTTCATGCACTTCTCCTTAAGTAATTTTCTGTTCATTGTTTTCTTCTTCCATAATTTTCTTCCTTCAGCTGAGACCTCCCTGAACTCTAGTTCCCCTTCAACTTTTCCCTCAAGTTCTTGCAAATTTCTCATTAGGAAATACAATTGCTGTCTTTGTTTACAACCCTTCCTCCCCTACCAACCCTCCAAATGACCACCCCATATTTTTCTCCTTCCTATTAATTCATATTCTTCTCTCTTCTCATTCCTTCTCCTGTATTTTTCCTTTATGGAAGCTTAAAGCAAAGTTGTTATTTTATAAAATATCGTTCTCAGTTTCTTTTCATTTCTTATATTTGTGCATCTTAATTTCTTTTTACTATGCCATTATATCAGTATATCACAATTTAGGTATTTCCCTGTTGTTAGACATTTAGTTTCCTTGCAGTATTTTTGTAATTATATATAATGTTGCTGTGAAAAACCTTGAACAGAGATGACCTTTTTGTTTGTTTTAGAGAGATCATTATCATATTTTGCTCTTTTTTTGGACATCCTCCCCACCAACATATGCCAAACAGAGTCCTTTAATATACAATTTTAGTAGATCTTTGTTGATCCAGAAAATGGATGACTGAAAATAACCACTGAACAATTTATCAGTGATTATTTAAGAATAAGGTATTGGAATTGGCATATTGTATTTTTATTTGATTTATTAGGCATGTTCAATCAGAATTCACCATGTAGAGGCTAACCTATTATACATACATTACATATGTTTATATAAACATATGTATGTATGCATATATATAAATATATGTATGTATGCATATAAGTATATGTTTATATACACAAGAAAGGAAAAATAAAAACTGATTCAAGTACTACTAGCACAATTCAGACTATCATATTGCAAATATTAGATTGATCTGACTTTAAAGTGATCCTTGTAGATTCAACTAAATGGCTACCTAAAATGCTATACTTTTGGTGGGGGGACAAGGCAGTGGGGTTAAGTGATTTGCCTAAGGTTACACTGCTAGGCAATTCTTAAATGTCTGAGGTCAAATTTGAACTCAAGTCCTCCTGACTCCAGGGCTGAGGCTCTATCCACTGTGCAACCTAGCTGCCCCAAAATGCTATTCTTCTGCAAGAAGAAAATTAAACAAGTTTTGCTGTATATTTCAATGATGCAATGAATCTATTACATCCTTGGTATGGTATACCAAGGTTCCACTATTGCTGATAAGCTATTTAGGAAAGGAAAAGCTGAGACTTTTGGAAAATGCTTTGTGATAAAATATTATTTTATTTTCATTAATACTATTTATTGTTTCCTTTTTATCCAGTCAATTATTTGTTGGCTATGCTAGGTTTCAATCAAATAACTATGTATTAGGTCAATTCAGTTCAACTAAGCTGTTATTACTTCAAGAATGGTACCTACTCTGTAAGTCAGTAATCTTCATCTTCTGCCCAAAGGCTTTTTAAAAAAAAAAATTTAGGTTAATCACTGAGGTCAGAAACTATGTGAATTTTATTTACTATTTAAGATAATCAAATTAAAGTTTTCCCCAAATCTGAAATATTAGACAGATGATTGTGGCCTTGCTGAGGAACACTATCAGTCTGGGCCTTTTTCTTCTATAAAATGAGTATACAAGGCTTGTTTGGCCTGACATCTTTTCTACCTCTCATATTCTCTGGTTCTGTGTACTTATCATTTTCAAATCAAGTTAGGTATAATGAGTTGTCATCTCTGCCTGTTGCAAAGATTTCCAACATTCTTGAATTCTGAATTAAATGTATTCATTTTTAAGCATTAAAAATGTAGAAGCATTTATTTGAACGGCCCAGAGAAATTTTGACTTCATAAAGCTCTGCATATAAATTTGTTCTTATGCTTACACAGCCCTAACTTATTGATATGTTGTTTTCTGAATTTAATATCATAGAACCTTTCCAAAAAAGCTGTGCTATTATAATGTAAACCCAGGAAAGTTCAAAACAAGACAAAAGACAGACAAAAACAAGGGGTAAAAGAAAAGGAAACAAAACCATAGGGAACAGTTTAAAATGAAAAAACAACAGGGGCATAGGCTAATCATAGTGCTTAGAGAGAAAGAGGAACAGGTTTTACAGTGTATATAGTGGCAGAGTATCAGAAAAGGGAGAAGAAAGTACTGAGTCACAGTTTTTAGATTTTTCTATAAACTTTTGTATTTTTCTTCTAATATCCTAATTGTGAGATATTTGTTTAGTGATTATGTTGACACACTGATTGAGAAAGTGTACCATACCCACATTGACATTATTGAAATAAAAATGAAATCAGAAGAAATAAAGAATCTTCAGTTTAATTCAAGGATGACTCCTTAGTGAGTTGAATAATGGAAGTAAGTTTGTTCCATTATACACCTTTAGAGAGTATACCCATATCAAGGAAATAATAGATTCATTGCATCACTGTAAATAAAGGTTGTTGAATTTTCTTCATGCAAAAGAATAGCATATTTTTTTTGGGGGGGTTGCAAGGCAATGGGGTCAAGTGGCTTGCCCAAGGCCACATGGCTAGGTAATTATTAAGGGTCTGAGACCGGATTTGAACCCAGGTACTACTGACTCCAGGGCCGGTGCTTTATCCACTGTGCCACCTAGCCGCCCCAAGAATAGCATTTTAAGTAGCTATTTAGTTCAATCTACAAGGATCTCTTTAAAGTCAGAACAATCAATCTAATTTTTTAATATGATAGTCTGAATTGTGCTAGTAGTACTTGAACCAGTTCTTATTTTTCCTGGCTTTCTTAAAAGTTACATATATTTAAAAGGTTTGCTATTTTGTTTAGATTAAATAAAATATTTTAGTTAATATGACTTCTAACAAAAATGAAGAATGAGGAATTCAATTGTTTATGTTTATATTTCCAATATTCAGGCTTCTAAAATTTTTGTACATCTATTTTGTACCTCTATTTTGTTTTTGTCGCTCAGAAAAAGATTCACATCTATAACATTGACAAAATAATGTGAATTTCCTTGCTTTAGGGATACTATTAGTACTAATGAAGAAAATTTTACAGTAGATTTTAAGTCATAGATGGAAGGTTTAATAGAAGAATAAAATCTGATTATTATAGATTTACCACTAGTAAATTAAATAAATACATCAAGACAAGTGCTTAATTAAAGATTTTCCTAATGATTTTTAACAACATTATTATTAAGAAGAGAAATAATTCATATTATGTACTTATATGGTACCAATTTTTTGTTGGTAAGGCATATTAATTTTACATATTTATAGTTCATATAGTTCATCAGAAATTTGATTTAGATGATTTACTTTGAAAACAAGTTATTCATGTTAAAAAAAAGTATTCCCTAGAGAATTAGACGTGAAAAGACTGTAGAATGATTGTATGTTAAAATTTAGAAGAATTGTTCAGCCATTTCAGTTATGTTTATATATCTATATCTATCTATCTATCTATCTATCTATCATCTATCTATCATCTATCTATCTATCTGTCTATATGACTCTATGTGACCCCATTTGTTTTTTTTGGCAAAGATATTGGAGTGGTTTGCCATTACCTTTTTTACTTCATTTTGTAAATGAGAAAACTGAGACAAACAGGGTGAAGTGACTTTTCTAAGATGATACATCTAATAAGTGTTTGAGATCAAATTTGAACAGAAAAAGATGAATCATCCTGACTCCAGGCCTAGTCTATTCAATGTACCAAAAAATGGTACATTGGCTGTAATGGGACTTTTGCAATCATTTAGTTTAAACTGTCCTTTGGTCGTGGTGTCTGTAAATATTTAAAGAATTGTCATATTGAGGAAGAATTTTTTTCATTCTGGTTGGTCCTTAGAGATCTAGTCATATGGTGGGTTCTCAGTTTCCTTATCTGGAAAATTAGAATAAAATAAATTGTACTATCTACATCATAGAGTTATCATGAGATAAGCATTAATGTTAAAAATTTTGTAAATATGAATCATTATTCTTTTTTTATTGTCATCATTATTCTGGTCTTTCTACTTAACATGCTTCCGCTTTCCATTGAGCTTCCAAACATTTGACTCCAGAAGTGAAATTTAGGAAATATAGGATAACTTTTCTCTGGACTCTATACTTTAGTTACTTTAACTTGAAGTCACATTGAGTAGGTGCTCAGTAAATGTTTTGTTGCATAAATGAATTCAGCATTAATTTATGACTGAGTGCTATACCTGAGTTTTGATCAGTAAGAATAAATTGCCTAATTTGCGGCCGTGGAGTTTCTTTCCTATTTCGATGTAAATTGTTAATTATGACTGAAAGCTGATAAGCAAACAGTGAAACCATCAAGTAGATAAAGTAGGATAATGTTTACATTTAAAGGATGTAAAGAACTAAATTGAATGTCAAAAAGTGGGAAATCTATTTTTATAAACAAGTCAGAAAAAGTAGATTTAAGAAGCATAAAATAAAAATTTAGTCATACTCATACAGAATGAACTGTTAGGAAAAAATAGATCTATAAGGATCAAAAACATGATACCTATAGTCCTGATTGGTTTTAATGAAGTAATTTCAGAAATAATAGGCACAGCAAAGAAAATGACAATGAAATTACATATAGAAACTTTTGAGATGCAGTGTAAGCAATATTTAGTTAAAACTTTAAAAAAATTTTTTTTTAAAAGAAAGATTTTATTTATTTTGAGTTTTACAATTTTCCCCCACTCTTGCTTCCCTCTCCCCACCCCCCACAGAAGGCAGTCTGTTAGTCTTTACATTGTTTCCATGGTATACATTGATCTAAGCTGAATGTGATGAGAGATAAATCATATCCTTAAGGAAGAAAAATAAAGTATAAGAGATAGCAAAATTACATAATGAGATTAAAGGGTTTTTTTCCCCTAAATTGAAGGTAATATTCTTTGGTCTTTGTTCAAACTACACAATTCTTTCTCTGGATACAGATGGTATTCTCCATTGCAGACAGCCCAAAATTGCCCCTGATTGTTGAACTGAAGGAATGAGCAAGTACATCAAGGTTGATCATCACCCCCATGTTGCTGTTAGAGTATACAATGTTTTTCTGGTTCTGCTCATCTCGCTCAGCATCAGTTCATGGAAATCCTTCCAGGCTTCCCTGAATTCCCATCCTTCCTGGTTTCTAATAGGAGAATAGTATTCCATGACATACATATACCATAGTTTATTAAACTGTTCCCCAGTTGATGGACATTCACTCAATTTCCAATTCTTTGCCACCACAAACAAGGCTGCTATGAATATTTTTGTACAAGTGATGTTTTTGCCCTTTTTCATAATCTATTCGGGGTACAGACCCAGTAATGCTATTGCTGGATCAAAGGATATGCACATTTTTATTGCCCTTGGGGCATAATTCCAAATTGCTCTCCAGAAAGGTTGGATGATTTCACAGCTCCACCAACAATGTATCAGTGTCCCAGATTTTCCACATCCCTTCCAACATTGATCATTGTCCTTTCTGGTCATGTTGGGCAGTCTGAGAGGTGTAAGGTGGTACCTCTGAGATGCTTTAATTTGCATTTCTCTAATGTTGCGATTTAGAGTAATTTTTTCATATGACTGTGGATCACTTTGATTTTCTCTTCTGTAAATTGCTTTTGTATATCCTTTGACCATTTGTCAATTGGGGGAATGGCTTGTTTTTTTTTTTCAAAATTTGACTCAGTTCTCTGTATATTTTAGAAATGAGTCCTTTGTTAGAAATACTAGTAAAAATTGTTTCCCAATTTACTGCATTTCTTTTAATCTTGGTTATAGTGGTTTTGTTTGTGTAAATGATTTTTAATTTTAATGTAATCAAAATTATCTACTTTGTTTTTAATGATGTTATCCAACTCTTCCTTGGTCATAAACTGCTTATAGATCTGACAGGTAAACTATTCCTTGATCTCCTAGTTTGTTTATAATATTGTTTTTTATATCTAAATCCTGTATCCATTTTGATCTTATCTTGGTATAGGGTGTGAAGTGTTGGTCTAATCCACGTTTCTGCCACACTAAGTTCCAATTTTCCCAACAGTTTTTATCAAAAGAGTTTTTATTCAAATAGCTGGACTCTTTGGGTTTATCAAACAGCAGGTTACTATAATCATTTCCTGCTTTTGTACAAAGTCCATTCCACTCGTCCACCACTCTATTTCTTAGCCAAAACCAAACAGTTTTTAATGACTGATGCTTTATAATATAATTTTAGATCTGGTAAGGCTAACCCTCCCTGTTTTGTACTTTCTTTCATTGAATCCCTGGAAATTCTTGACTTTTTATTTCTCCATAAGAATTTACATACAAATTTTTCTAACTCATTAAAGTAATTTTTTTGGAATTTTGATTGGTAGGGCACGAAACAAGTAGTTTAGTTTTGGTAGAATTGACTTTTTTTTATTATATTAGCTCGACCTATCCATGAGCAGTTGATGTTTGCCCAGTTATTTAGATCTGGTTTTATTTGTGTGAGACATGTTTCATAATTGTTTTCAAAAAAGTTTTTGAGTCTGCCTTGGCAAGTAGACTCTCAGGTATTTTATATTGTCTGAGGTCACTTTGAATGGGATTTCTCTTTCTAGCTCTTTCTGCTGTATCTTGCTAGTCATATATAGAAATGTTGAGGATTTATGAGGTTTAATTTTATATCCTGAGACTTTACTAACATTGCTAATGATTTCTAGTAGTTTTTTAGATGATTTTCTTTGGGATTCTCTAGGTATACATACCATCATTTCATCTGCAAAGAGTAAGAGTTTTTTTTGCTTCCTTCCCAATTCTAATTCCTTCAATTTCTTTTTCTTCTCTTATTGCTGAAGCTAACATTTCTAATAAAATATTGAATAGCAGTGGTGATAATGAGCATCCTTGTTTCACCATTGATTTTATTGCTAATTCCTCTAGTGTATCCCCTTTGCATATAATGTTTGTTGATGCTTTGAGACACTGTTCATTATTCTAAGGAACAATCCATTTATTCCTATACTCTCTAGAGTTTTAGTAGGAATGGGTGCTATATTTTGTCCAAAGCTTTTTCAGCATCTGTTGATATTATCAAATGATTTCTTTCTTTTTCTTTCTTTCTTTCTTTCTTTCTTTCTTTCTTTCTTTCTTTCTTTCTTTCTTCCTTCCTTCCTTCCTTCCTTCCTTCCTTCCTTCCTTCCTTCCTTCCTTCCTTCCTTCCTTCCTTCATTCCTTCCTTCCTTTCTTTCCAAGTCACTGAGGTTAAGTGGCTTGCCCAAGACCAGACAACTAGGTAATTAATTAAGTGTCTGAGTCTGGTTTTGAACTCAGGTACTCCTGACTCCAGGGCATGCGCTCTATCCACTGAGCCACCTAGGTGCCCCTATCATATGGTTTCTGATAGGTTTGTTTTTGATATAATTAATTATACTAACAGTTTTCCTAATATTGAACCAACCCTGCATTGCTGGGACAAATCCTACTTGATCATAATGTATTATCCTAGTGATAACTTACTGTAATCATTTTGCTAAGATTTTATTTAAGATTTCTTACATCTATATTCATCCAGGAGATAGGTCTTTAATTTTCTTTCTCTGTTTTAGCTCTTCTTGGTTTAAATATCGGGACTATATTGGTGTCAAAGAAAGAATTAGGCAGAGTTCTGTCTTCACCTATTTTTCTTATTTTCTTTTTTCTTTTTTTCTTTTTTTTAATGTTTTTGCATGGCAAACAGGGTTAAGTGGCTTGGTCAAGGCCACACAGCTAGTTAGTTATTAGTGTATGAGACTGGATTTGAACTGAGGTACTCCTGACTCCAGGGCCAGTGCTCTATCTACTGCACCACCTAGCCTCCCCTTTCACCTATTTTTCCAAAGAGTTCATATAGAATTGGAATCAACTGTTCCTTAAATGTTTGATAGAATTCATTTATGAATTCATCTGGCCCTGCAGATTTTTTCCTTAGGGAGTTCAATAATGGCTTGTTGAATTTCTTTTTCTGAGATAGGGCTATTTAGATTTTTTAAATTTCCTGTTAATTTTAATCTGGGTAATTTTTATTTTTGTAAATATTTCTCCATTTCACTTAACTTATCGAATTTATTGGCATACATTTTGGCAAAATAATTGCAAATTATTACTTTGATTTCCTTATTGGTGGTGGATTCACCTTTTTCATTTATGATACTATCAATTTGTTTTTTTCTTTTTTTAATCAAATTGACCTGCAGTTTATGAATTTTATTTTTTTCATAAACCCAGCTCTTGGTTTTATTTATTTGTTTAATAGTTTTCTTGCTTTCAATTTTATTAATTTCTTCTTTAATTTTTAGAATTTCTAATTTGATTTTTAATTGGGGGATTTTAATTTGTTCTTTCTCTGATGTTTTTATTTCCATATTTAGCTCATTGATTTCCTATTTCTCTAATTTATTCATGTAAGCATTTAAAGATATAATATATCCCCTGAAAGCTGCCTTGAGTGTAATCCATAGTCTTTGGTATGTTGTTTCATTATTGTCATTATCTAGGATGAAATAATTAATTCTTCTATAATTTGTTGCTTGATACACTCATTCATTAAAATGAGTTTATTTAGTTTCCAATTAGTTCTGGGTCTGTATCACCCTGGTCCAATATTGCATGTGATTTTTTTTTTATTGCGTTAGGATGTATTCACTATTTCTGCCTTTCAGTAATTGATTATTAGGTTTTTATGCCCTAGTACATGGTCAGTTTTTGTTTGTGTTGTGTATTGTAGAAAAAAAGTATATTCCTTTCTATCCCCATTGAATTTCCTCCATAAGTCTATCATATCTAGGGTTTCTAACAATCTATTTACCTCCTTAACTTCCTTCTTGTTTTATTTTATGATTTGATTTATCTAAATCTGAGAGCAGGGGGTTGAGGTCTCCCACTAGTACAGTTTTGCTGTCTGCCTTACTGTACCTCTTTGAACTTCTCTAAGAATTTGTATGCTATAACATTGATTGCATACATATTTAGTATTGAAATTATTTTATTGTCTATGGTACCTTTTAGGAAGGTATAGTTTTCTTTCTTATCACTTTTAATGCCATCTATTTTTGCAGCTGCTTTGTCTGAGATAAGGATTGCTTCCCCTGCTTTTTTCACTTCAAGTAAAGCAAAATATATTTTGCTCCAACCTTTTACCTTTACTCTGTATTTATCTCTGTGCTTCAAATGAGTTTCTAGTAAGCACCATATTGTAGAATTCTGGTTTTTAATCCACTCTGCTATTCATTTATGTGGGGTTTTTTTGTTTGGGTTTTTTTTTTTTTTTTAGATTTTTCAAGGCTATGGGGTTAAGTGGCTTGTCCAAGGCTTCATGGCTATGTAATTATCAAGTGTCTGAGGTTGTATCTGAACCCAGGTACTCCTGATGCCAGGACTGGTGCTCTATTCACTGTGCTACCTAGCCGCCCCCTCATTTGTTTTAATTCATATTCAACATATAATTACTAACTCATTATTGCCTTCCATGCTATCTTCCCTCTGTTTGTATTTTTCCCCGTTTTTTCCCCTTTATCCATATTCCCCAGCATTTTGCTTCTGCCCTTCTACATCAACCCCCTCCCCTTTCCCTTTTCCCCTTCTTCCTTCCCTTCCTTCTGTTAGTTCCCCTTTTTCTCCCCCTCCTTGTTCCCCCTCCCCTTTTCCCCTTTTAATACTTGAAAGGTAAGATAAGTTTCTTAACTGTGAGTGGGTATAAGTTGACTTTAAGTCAAGTCTGATGAGAAGAAGATTCAAGTGGTTCTCACCTCCTCCCTACTTCCCCTCTATTGCAGTAGGTCTTTTGTGCCTCTTCATGTAATGAAATTTACTCATTTAATGTCCTTCATCCTCCTGTCTCCTATACCCTTTTTAAGGAGGTATTATTTTTAAATCATTGTATCTGAATCACAGAAAAGTCATGAGTGTCCTTCACTTCTGGGTAAGTATCTTCTCTCTAATAGAGTTACAGTTCTCAAGAGTTATTAGAGTCTTTCTCCCAGTTAGGGATATATCCAGTTTCATCTTATTGGATCTTCTCTTTTATCTGATAGTTCTGGAATTTGGCTACCACATTCCTTGGTATTTTCATTTTAGGATCTCTTTTGGGTGGGGATCAATGTATTCTTTCAATAAGTATTTTACCCTCTGGTTCCATGATATCAGGGCAATTTTCCATCACTAAATCCTGTAATATTAAGTCCAGGCTTTTTTTTTTCTCTTCAGTGTTTTCAGGAAGGCCTATAACTCTCAGGTTGTCCCTTCTTGATCTATTCTTGAGGTCAGTGGTTTTGCTGATGAGGTATTTTACATTTTCTTCTATTTTTTCGATCTTTTTGTTTTGTTTAACAGAATCTTGTTGTCTCATGAAGTCATTAGTTTCTACTGATTCCATTCTTTTTTTTTTTGAGAAGAATTTTCTTCATTTACCTTTTACAACTCCTTTTCCAGTTGGTCAGTTCTATTTTTGTAGGTGTTTTCCATTTGTCCAACTGTAGTTTTGAGAGAATCATTTTCTTTTTGCATTTTCCCAATTGATGATTTGAGAGAATTATTTTCTTTTTGCATTTGCCCAATTGATGATCTGAGAGAATTATTCTTGTTTTGTGTTTGTCCAATTTTATTTTCCAAGGATTTGTTTTCTTGTTGCAAGATGTTAATTTTTTCTTGCAATGTGTTAATTTTCTCTTGAATTTCTTTTTCCAGTTTTTCCAGTTGATTTTTAAACTTCCTGATTTCTTCAAGGAAGCCTTTCTGGACTAGAGCCCAATTCATATTCTCTTCAGAAGTGCTAGATTTCTCTGGGTTAGAATCTATTTTTTCTAAATATTTCTCTATGGCCCCCCCTTTTATCTGGCCTTTCTTTATCTTCCTTAGATCTTGTTTTGGGGGATGGGGGGCACTGGCTTTCAGAGGTTTGCTTTTCAAAACCCTAAATAGGTTTTGTACACTTGACTTAATAATTCCAGTGGATGGTTACTAGGGGCCACTGGTTGCTCTCTCTGGAGTGTTTGAGGCTCTCAGCAGCAGGGTCTGAGTTTACCCTGAACAGTGTGCTGGGCTCTGGGGGAGTTAGTTAATTTCTCTTTCAGCTGAGTGAACTCTATTGCCCACACTTAAACCTAAGGGGGTGGGCAGGTGTTTACTATTGGTTCTGCTAAGAGGGCTCTGCTGAAAGCATGGAGCTCAAGTCACTTGCCCCAGGTGGTCATTTTCCAGGGCATGCTCTGTGATTCTCTGTGTTGGAATTTAGCCTTCTATGACTGGGGATCACTAGAGCTCCTCTCTCCCTTGCTAAAGATTCTGTAGCTAAAGTTGGTTTTCGGACCGCCACTCACCAAATCCTCTTCAGCTGAGGTCTGTGTGCTGGCTTTCTGGTTTATGCTCCTGATTCACCCATGGTCCCTTGAGACAGACCTTGTTGATAGGTGTTCTTCTCCTAGCTTTTCTTTCTGGGTTTTGTCAATCAAATTTCTGATAAGAGGTTTCTTTCATGTTGTTTTTGTGGGGAACAAGGAGCGCTTAACATAGTGCCTGTGTTCTTGCGCCATCTTGGCCAGAAGTCTCTGGTAAAACTATTTCTAAACACTTACTTCATTGAGTCCCGAAAATTCCAATTTAACACAAAGTAGAAATTCAAAAAAATAAAGAGAACAGCAAATTTGAAAACAAACCAATGAAAAAATTCAATTTATTACCATAGTGATTTTTTTGTGGAAATTAATTAATGATATGTTATTAACTAATTTTATTTTATTTATTTTATTTTACTTTTTTAGGTTTTTGCAAGGCAAATGGGGTTAAATGGCTTGCCCAAGGCCACAAAGCTAGGTAATTATTAAGTGTCTGAGACCGGATTTGAACCCAGGTAATCCTGACTCTTGTGCCAGTGCTTTATCCACTGCGCCACCTAGCCGCCCAACTAATGTTATTTTAAAAAAGCATTGGAAAAAAAATGAAGAGAATCAAAGAAGGAGGAGGGGCAGGACAAGAAAGAGAGAATAAAAAGAAAATAAAAAGAACTTCCTTTATGGTTGTCTTCTCTCACGTGTAAATATTTCCTGGGACTTCCATTTTCAGGAGATGCCCTTTATTTTCCAGACTTTCCCACTATGCTTCAGCTGCCTTTTTCTTTGCAATAGAAAATGTTGAGGATCATGACTGAACTAGGGTTATGACTTGTATTAGTGGTGAGAAGTACAAGAAATGTTACAGAGACATAAATGAGAAGATTTGGCAACTGATTGGGATGAGGCAATTGTGGCAAGTGTGCACTTGGTTGATTTGTCCTTGGCAATAATAAGGAAATCTGAATTAGTTTGGGTCAAAACAGTGAGTTCTGCTTTGGATACACTGAGTTCGTGATTGCCCATATATCAAGTCAAATCAGGGCAACAAACATTTATTTATGCCTTCTATGTCTTGACTTAACTCATTGTAGTTTTGATATATCAACCTGTCACCATAAGAAATTACATGGGAATTTTGGGGGAGTGCAAATGACATGAGAAGACCAGCAAATGGTTTTAGAAATTCAGAAATGTATAAAATATACGTATGGTGTTATATAATATCAACCTCACAAAAATGGAAAAAGGACAAAACTTTTCTGGTCTTAAGGCATGACCCAAACATTTCATTTATTTATTTATTTGTTTGTTTGTTTATTTATTTTTTGCGAGGCAGTAGGGTTAAGTGACTTGAACAAGGCCACGCAGTTAGGTAATTGTTAAGTGTCTGAGACCAGATTTGAACTCAGGTACTCCTGACTCCAGGGACACTGCTCTATCCACTGTGCAACCTAGCCACCCTGAACAAAACATTTTATGGGGATTTGCTAGAACACAGGGTGCTGAACTATTAATTAACCTCCATCATGTGGAAGGAGTGACTGTATCAATCACTTCCTCGTGCTAGTGCAAAAAAATCCAACCCCCCTCCTCAATTAGCTAATGTTCTAATGGAGGAAAGAGAACATACAAACAGCTACATACTAATAAGATATGTGCAGTACAATATACTATCATGAAACCTGAAGCAGACCAGGAATGCATTGTTGAAGAAGGGGCTATTTTTAGATTAAACTTTTAGGAGGCCAAGGAGATAAAGAAAAGAAAGGTAGAGAATTCCAGGTATGGTAGACAACTAGTTGAAATGGATTCATTCAACAGATGGAGTTTAAATTCATATGAGTTAATCAAATGTAGAGTACTCTTTTTATTTGATTTTTTTTTTTTTGCAAGGCAATGGGGTTAAGTGACTTTGGCCAGGACCACACAGATAGGTAATTATTAAGTGTCTGAGACCGGATTTGAACTCAGGTACTCCTGACTCCAGGGTTGGTGCTCTATCCACCTAGCTGTCCCAAAATAAATCTGTGCGATTTTTAACCAATGTTTGAGAGACACATTATCTGAGTTAAGTCTTAAGGTCTTCATTTTATTACTCAGAGTCTAGTATTGTTTGATAATTAGCAAACAGTGAAATTTTAATTTGTTGATGTTCTTTGTGCAGCGGTGAAGAAGTATTCTGCTGTGGAATATATTGGGAGGCAGTTTTGTACAATGGAAAGAACATTACAGTCACTTCTTCACCTTTTGGCTAAGATCAAGTATGAAAGAACATTACATATGGTCTCACAGGTCCTGGGTTTGCTTCCCAGCTTATTTACCTCAGTGCTTCCTTTCTGGGAGTAGGACTAGATGCCTTCCAAGGCTATTTTCCATCTCTGAACCTCTGTGCAAAGACTCTTCTCATCAAGATTTTATAGAAGTGGAAAGTAGGTATATAGGTTGCATATTACCAATGTCTTCAGTATCTCCTTTTGGGTATTCCATCTTATTATATTTTCTATTCCTTTAAAATCTCATTTTTATTGATACCTTGAAAGTTGATTCCTGTATGCTTTTAATACTTTCAGTTCATGTTGGTGATAGATTCAAATATAATTCCTTTATCCTGTTTGATAATAATCATTTTAAAATAGCATCTTAAGTATTTAAAAGGATTTACCTTCATTATTCATTTAAATTTCTCAGTAGTCCTGTGAAGTAGATCCTTACAAGGTATTATTACTCTCATTTTGCAAATGAGAAAACTAGGCATGGGATGTAAGCACATAATCATCAATTGACAGAGGCTAGAATTTGCACATGGATCTTCTGGACGCAAGTTTATCACAATAGGCCTCTGCACCAGAAATGCTGGCATCCATGCCCTATTTCATCTTGATTTGTTGTCTTTTTTTCCCAATTTCATCTATAAATGCCCTTGTAATGATATGACTTAGGTACCATATCATGCTCTTTAAGCTAGTTTTCTATTCATCTTTTTTTTGTTGTGTGAAATGGTGCTTATGATCATTCTTTTTTTTTTTAGGTTTTTTTTTCAAGGCAAATGGGGTTAAGTGGCTTGCCCAAGGCCACACAGCTAGGTAATTATTAAGTGTTTGAGACCAGATTTGAACCCAGGTACTCCTGACTCCAGGGTCGGTGCTTTATCCACTGTGCCACCTAGCTGCCCCTGCTTGTGATCATTCTTAGTTGTCCTCTGTAATATTTTCCAAATGATCTTGAATTCTAGACTAGTTGTGCTTATGACTGCTGTCAAGTAATTTTTTCAGTGAGATCAAATGTTTGCTGACTGAGGTTATATTTAGTTTCTTTCACCCATGTGTTTGATATAGGGATTGTTTTTATTTCTCTAGCTTCTTTAATAAATAGTAGTAGAGTTGAGTTTTTAATTTTGTCCATTTTCCATTTAAGCTATTTTTAGAAATATTTGAATTGAATTGGTGTTATTATGTGAAGTCTCATTTGGTGTCAGTTTGACCTTTGCTTTAACTAATCAATGAGAAATCTACTATACATACATAGTTGATTCTGAACTGATTTTCATGTTTGATACCTAATCATTTTCTTTCTGTTGAGTTGAAATTGGCTATTTAACAAAATAGGGTCTGCTAAAAACTTTTTTTTCACATTGGTTGGTGCTTTAACCAGTGTGTCTCAATTCTATTTTGAACAAAATAATTATCATGTAAAATGTGAGATTTCTGAGTTATCTATAGTGTTTTTTTATTCTTGAACCACATTATTAGTATAAATTTTTGACCTTGAAAATTATAGTATTATAAGACCATCTAATCCAATAATTCCCCTTTTTACAGATGAGAAAACTGAGATCATAGTTTTGTTTTTTTTTGAGGGGAGGAGTAGGGTTAAATGACTTGCCCACAGTCACACAATTAGTAAATATCAAGGGTTTGAAATCTAGGGCCAGTGCTTTATTCAGGGTATGAACCCAGATGCTCTAGACCTGTAGATATTTAAGTGATTTCCCCATATTCCTAAAGATAGGAAGTGACAAATGTAGAATGAGAATCTGATTTCCAATCCTGTGTACTTTCCGCTCTATTGAGTTACTTTTTTTCTTTCTGTTCGTCTAGGCATTAAACCACCAGTGTCAATGGATATATATTTGGTTTGGAAAACCTTTGTAAGTTCTTCACCTCTTAAAACATGTGGACACACACTTTAAAATTATTGGGCTCTATTCCTCGATTGACAAATGGTCAAAGGATATGCAAAGGCAATTTACAGATGAGGAGATCAAAGCAATCCATAGTCATGTGAGAAATTGTTCAAAATGATCTAAATGATCTAATGATCGTTGTGGGAAATCTGGAACACTATTACATTGTTGCTGGAGCTGTGAACTCATACAACCTTTCTGGAGAGCAGTCTGGAACTATATACCCAAAGGGCAACAAAAATATGCATACCCTTTGATCCAGCAATGCCACTACTGGGTCTATACCCTGAAGAGTTAATGAAAAAGGATAAAAACATCACTTGTACAAAAATATTCATAGCAGCCCTGTTTGTGGTGGCAAAGAATTGGAAATTAAGTAAATGTCTTCAATTGGGGAATGGCTTAGCAAACAGTGGTATATGTATGTCATGGAATACTATTGTTCTATTAGAAACCAGGTGGGATGGGATTTCAGGGAAGCCTGGAGGGATTTGTATGAACTGATGCTGAGTGAGATGAGCAGAACCAGAAAACACTGTACACCCTAACAGCAACATGGGGGCAATGATCAACCTTGATGGACTTGCTCATTCCATCAGTGCAACAATCAGGGACAATGTGGGGCTGTCTGTGATGAATACCAGAGAAAGAACTGTGGAGTTTGAACAAAGACCAAGGATTGTTACCTTAAATTTACTGAAAAAAACCTGATCTCTTATTGTCTGATCTTGCTATCTCTTATACTTTATGATATTTCCTTAAGGATATGATTTCTCTCTTATCCCTCTCCATTTGGATCAATCTATACCATGGAAACAATGTAAAGACTGACAAATTGCCTTCTGTGGGGGATGGGGAGAGGGAAATAAAGTAAGATAAGGGGGAAATTATAAAACTCAAAAGAAATAAAATCTTTAAAAAAAATTTAAAAAACAATAAAAAATAACATTATTGGGCTCTAGGAAAAGAAACTAGATTTGGAGTCAGAAAACATAGGTGTGAATCTTGAATCTGCCCTCACCCATGTGACCTTGGGCACAGTAGCATCTGTTTCTTTACACATAAAATGAGGGCATTGAACATGATGACTTTCTAGTATTTCCTCATAATCTTAGGCAGCTGATGGCTCAGTGTATGGAATGCTTGGACTAGATTCAGGAAGACCTGAGTTCATATTTGTACTCTGATACTTAACATTTGCATGATTCTTGGTGAGTCATTTAACTTGTTTGTTCCAGTTTTCTCACCTTTAAAATGGAGTTGGTAATAGGACTTGCCTCCCAATAATAGAACTTTCCCATGGTGGTTGCTATGAGTATCTAATGAGATACACAGTGACTAACTAGAACAAAGGAAGCATTAGTAAATGTTTCTTCTCCACTGCCACTCATTTTTATACTCACAATGGTACAATGACCAAAAGCCCTAGGAAATGATGACTCTTGTTGCCATTACTTGCAAAAATGAACTTCTTCATTTGCCAGTGAGCAATTCTTTCCTTTCTCCCTCCCTTTCAAAATGTCTTCAAGTTTCATTTATCATTGGATTTGAGCCTTCTGTTCCTTTAATGGCACCACAACTCTCTGTTAAGTATTAGCTAATTACTTTTATGAAGTATTATTAACATCTATAAAAATTTGAACTAAATTTTTGAATTTGAACTAAAAAGTGTGAACCAAACCGTACACATAGTATCATTCCATGAAAATCTAGTCTTTTAATATGCTGTTATCTTGCACATTGATTAACAGCCATTGAAATAAAAGTAATAGGAATTAGATAAAACTTGAATATTTTAAAACCTACTAATAAAATTATGGGTTATAATTGAGATTGCAAGGTAAAATTTCATTTGCTTTTTTGTTGTTTCTTTTAGTTATGGTTTGCATATTTATCTTTTTAAGGGGACTTTTCATGAAGGTGGTACTCAGAAGGCCTTAATTTTAATTCTAGCTATACTGTTTACCACCTTTGAAACTTTGGTCAAGTCACTTAATTCTTCTGAAACTGTGTCTCTTCATCTATAAAATGAGGATTGTCCTTTCCTACATTATGGATTCCTTGTCATTAGATATCTAAATGGGTTCTAGACTAATATTACCTAGTCTAGTAGGAAACTTTATATAACTATGCTGTTTTTATATCATCCTCTGAAACAAACTTTACATCATGAACTAAGATAAATTTACTTTGTCTTCATCATTAAATTGAAATCCAATTAAGATTTCTCTTTAACTTTCCATGTCATAGGATATTCCCCAGAGAGATGAAAAGCCATCAATGGCAGGTACTAACCAAGAATTAATAATCCATTAATTTTTTTGCTTATAAAGAACACAATACTTGTATTGAAAATTAATGCATCATTAAATATGTTAATATAGTAGAAAAATAAAACTTTTTGAAATTTAGGAGTCTTACCCCTTTGGCTATTCCTGTGGACACATCCAATTTGGATATTTTGACTAAACTGACCCCAGTGAGGACTAGTGCTTGACAGATCAGTTTATTTAAGCAACTAGCTAATGACTAGTTAGCAATTGTTTATTAAAATTACTGAGCATTTTTTGGTTTCATAATACTCAAACTGATTGCATAGCAGCCCAAACCTGGAGTGTATTCATTCATAATACTCATAACTAAACATTGCCAGAGAAATCCACATTTTTTATTTTAGAAAATGATGCTCTTTTTCACCAACAACTCCAGTATAAGAAAAGGAGAAAAGATGTATTACTTTTAATTTTGCATTGATCTTTTATGATTTCATCAAAATCTCATGTCATTTAATTTATCTTAGGGGTTTTTTTTTTGCTGGCCTAGTTTCTTGCCATAATCTATTTTCAAATTATAGGGGCTTTCCAAGTTCTAAAAATATACCTAATATAACTAGCAAATTTGTAGTGATATGGGAGAAAAATCAACTATGGAAAAATGATTACATATTTCCAATGTGAATGTATGTTTGCCATGCACAACATTTTCAACTCAGTGTTCGAGCAAAGAAACATGGAGAAAAGAGAAATCATAGGCAAACTTGAGCCATTAAATTTTCTATGAGTATTTTCAGCAAGTGTACTCAGAATTTGAACAAATAATTTTGTTACCATTCATAAGGGTATTTCAGTGAATATATTCCTAGCTTAGGATATTTGATTGGTTTTGATTTATTCTCATTCACTTTGTTGAAAATATTAATAAGAAATCAAATAATAGACTTATAATTTATTTTAAATAAATAGTAATAGTTTCTATGAAAAAAGCTTTAACTATTGACAGGGACATAATTATCTTGAATTTTCCCTTGAAATCACATAAGTAATATATAATATAGTATAATATAATAAATATAATAATATAACATAACAGTATAATATAATATAATATAATATAATATAATATAATATAATATAATATAATATAATATAATATAATATAATTAATATGATATAAGTAGAATGCCTGTATCACATCATTGTTTTCTAGGAACTGAACCCAGACAATTTTGTGATGAAATTTATTAAATCTTTTTTATAGCACTGTTTTTTAAAAACAAAGCACATCTTTGTTTCATTTTATGCTTAATATTCTATTTAAGAACTCATCTTAAATTGAGAATAATTTTAAGCTAATTTTAATTTCCAGTTAAATACTGCTTTGTTTCATTAACCTCTATTTTTTTGAGGTATCTAAGGAATTTCATTTCAATTATTCTTTGACTTCTTATTCCAAGACCCCCAAGGCTTGGCCTGTACTATTTGAGTAAAGATTTGCTCCCAATCTTCCAGTTAGGTCAAGCAAAAAAATTAAGTTATGATAGAAGGTCAGTGAAAGAAATTCATATCAAAACAACTACTCACCATGTCATTATGACAACCTGCTGTAACAAATGTGCTCTTGTTTTAATTTATGACAATTAATTGCTAAAAGTAATTTAATCTGACAGAGGCAGGATTTTGAAAGGCTCATGGAGATGTCATAAAAGTGACCTTTCTGCCCATATGCAACCAAAAGTCATTTTTAACAAGGAGCTAAAGGAACAGTGCAACTTCTTTTGTTCTTTGTTAATTAGTTATTGATTTGAAACAATGCACTACCAAATATTGTCAGATTAGCCAGACTCCAGCAAGGTCACAGTGTGACAGTTGTGTCCTGATAATCTTCATAGTATCTAAGAATTCCTTCTTTCTAAACTTTTTTTTCCCCTTGATATCTTCAGACTTAGATTTCCTGGCTTTGTTTAGTGTATGTACTGATATACAGTGCTATGTAAAGGAAATACTATTTTTTCAAAACCTATTATTCATTAGGCTATTTTGATTTTTTAAAAATTTATTCATTTATTTTGAATTTTATAATTTCCCTCCAATATTGCCCCACCCCCCAGAAGGCAGTCTGTTAGTCTTTACATTGTTTCCATGGTATGCATTGATCTAAGTTGAATGTGATGATAGAGAAACCATATGCTTAAGTAAGAAAAATACAGTATAAGAGATAGCAAAATTACATAAAATATTTTTTTTTTCATTAAGGGTAATAGCTTTTGGCCTTTGTTCAAACTCCACAATTCTTTCTCTGGATATAGTTGGTATTCTCCATCACAGATAACCCCAAATTGTGCCTGATTGTTGCCCTGTTGGTATGAGCAAGTCCATTAAGTTTGATCATCACCCCCATGTTGCTATTAGGGTATACAGTGTTCTTCTGGTTTTACTCGTCTCATTCATCATCAGTTCATGCAAATCATTCCAGCCTTCCCTGAATTTCTATCCCTCTTGGTTTCTAATAGAATAGTAGTGTTCCATCACATACAGATACGACAGTTTATTAAACTATTCCCCAATTGATGGACATTCACTCAATTTCCAATTCTTTGCCACCACAAACAGGGCTTCTATGAATATTCAAGTGATGTTTTTACCCTTTTTCATAATCTATTCGGGGTACAGACCCAGTAGCGGTATTGCTGGATCAAAGGGTGTGCACATTTTTGTTGCCTTTTGGGAATTATTCCAAATAGTTCTCCAAAAAGTTTGGATCAGTTCACAACTCCACCAACAATGTATTAGTGTCCCAGATTTAACACATCCCTTCCAACATTGATCATTGTCCTTTCTGGTCATATTGGCCAATCTGAGAGGTGTGAGGTGGTACCTTAGAGATGTTTTAATTTGCATTTCTCTAATAAGTAGTGATTTAGAGCAATTCTTCATATGACTATGGATCGCTTTGATTTCCTCATCTGTAAATTGCCTCTGCATATCCTTTGATCATTTGTCAGTTGGAGAATGGCTTGTCTTTTTAAGAAATTTGACCCAGTTGTCTGTATATTTTAGAAATGAGTCCTTTGTCAGAAGTACTAGTTGTAAAAATTGTTTCCCAGTTTACTACATGTATTTTGATCTTGGTTACAGTGGTTTTGTCTGTGCAAGTGATTTTTAATTTTAATGTCATCAAAATTATCTAGTTTGTTTTTAACGATGTTCTCCATCTCTTCCTTGGTCATAAACTACTTCTGTTTGCATAGATCTGACAGGCAAACTATTCCTTGATCTCCTAGTTTGT
The DNA here is from genome assembly GCF_037893015.1 of Macrotis lagotis. Taxonomy (NCBI): domain Eukaryota; kingdom Metazoa; phylum Chordata; class Mammalia; order Peramelemorphia; family Peramelidae; genus Macrotis; species Macrotis lagotis. The sequence goes on from NC_133666.1 coordinate 220,568,348, forward strand.
TTATAATATTGTTTTTTACATCTAAATCCTGTATCCATTTTGATCTTATCTTGGTATAGGGTGTGAGGTGTTGGTCTAATCCAAATTTCTGCCATACTAACTTCCAATTTTCCCAACAGTTTTTATTGAAGAGTGAGTTTTTATCCCTAAAGCTAGACTCTTTGGGTTTATCAACCAGCAGATTACTACAGTCATTTCCTGCTATTGCACCTTGTCTGTTCCACTGATCTACCATTCTATTTCTTAGCCAGTACCAGACAATTTTGATGACTAATGCTTTATAATATAATTTTAGATCTCGTAGGGCTAAACCACCTTCTTTTGTACTTTTTTTCTTTAAATCCCTGGAAATTCTCGACTTTTTATTTCTCCATAATAATTTACTTAAGAGTTTTTTGTAACTCATTTAAGTAATTTTTTGGAATTTTGATTGGTAGGACACTAAATAAGTAGTTTAATTAGGATATTTTGATTACCAAAAAAAACTACATTTTAGATTAAAGAAGACTACCTTCCTAAATAGAGAATGGCCTAGTCTTAATGGATGGATTTAGTGTTCAATGCTAACTATTTTGTAAATTCTGTGACTTGAGAGGAGGTCTGCTAAAACAAAAAGAGAATAGAACTTTAACCATAAAACCAGATTCTCCTAGTGCCCCACAATAAATTGATTGTCTAGCTTTAGACAAATATTTTGTGAACTTGATGAAGACTCAGGACCCTTCTACCTCTAAAAATCATAATCTTCCTCCTCAACTTCTTTCCTAAAGGAACCTTTAATACCCACTTAAAATGATGCTCCTTCAAACTCCCTTATCTTTCCAATTTTTCTTTAAAGCTTATGACCTACCCTTTTCACTCTACTTTACTTATACATAGGGATGATCACCTATAAATATTCCACCTCCCTTGTTCTGTATTTTTCTACCACCCTCCCTTCCCTCATCCCTTCCCATAGCAGTGATCAATTTCATGAAAGTTGTACAAGCACAATCATGTTCAACTATTTCCATATTAATCATATTCAGAAAGAGGAATTAGAACTAAGGGAAAAAATGAGAAAGAGAAAATATAAAAGAAGTTTTAAAAAGTGCACATAGTATGTTTTGCTTTGCATTCAGACTCCATAGTTTTTTCTTTGATTATGGATGTCATTTCTGTAATAGATCTCTCAGAGTTATCTTTGTTCACTGAACTGTTGAGGGGAGCTGAGTCTATCATAGTTGATTTATCTCATAATGTGGCTATTAATGTGTGGCCAGTGTTCTCCTGGTTCTGCTCACTTCATTTAACTTCATTTTGTGCAAGTTTTTCCATGCTTTTCTAAAATCTGACCCCTCATGATGTGTTATAAAACAATAGTATTCCATAACATTTATATACCATAATTTGTTCAGTCATTCCCCAAATGATAGACATCCCCTCAATTTCAAGTTCTTTGTTCCTACAAAAGAATATACTATATTTTTGTACATGTGAATCTTTTCCTGATTTTTATGATCTCTTTGGGTTAGAGACCTTGTAGTGGTTTTGCTAGATCAAAATGTATATTCATATCTTTTGTATGAAAACAAAAAAAACTACAACAGTCTGTAAGACCACACAATGTTAATTATTGAAAAAATCAGGCTGTGTTAATTAAGGGTTAAACTGCTTTGTGATATTACATTGGCTCATTGTGTTCAGATTCCTCAGCTCTGTCTCTGGGATGAGTTGCCTTCCTTATTATAAGTCCACAAGAGAAGTTACTTCAATACAGTAGCTATTACTATCTGAGTACCCTCTCCCACGATCTTCCCTCTCTTCTATCACCTACTCCCCCCTTCCCCCCCCCCCCCCACTTCCCCTTATTCCATCCCTTTCCTCTCATTTTTCTCTAGGGTAAGATAGATTTCTACACCCTGCTAACTGTGTATGTTATTTCCTATCTGAGCCATTTCTGATGAGAATGAAGGTTCACTCCTTTCCCCTTGCCTTCTGCATTCCATTCCATTGAAAAAAGCTTTTTCTCGACTCTTATGTGAAATATCTTAGCCCCTTCTTCCTTTCCTTTCTATTCCTCCCAGTACTTTCCTTTATCACCCATTGATTCCATCTTTTTTATTATATCATACCTTATATTCAGCTCCTTCTTATTCCTTGTCTATATTTGCTCCTTCTAACTGCTCTTATAAATGAGAAAGTTCATATGAGTTAAGTGCATCTTCTTCCCAGGTAGGAATACAAACAGTTCAGCATCATTAAGTTCTTCATAATTAGTCCTCCTCATCTACACCCTCCATGACATCTGAATCCTGTATTTGGAGATCAAACTTTCTGTTCAGCTCTGGTTGTTTCAACCAGAACATTTGAAATTCCCCTGGTTCATTGAAAGTTCAAATTTTCCCCTGGAAGAGGATGTTCAGTTTTGCTAGTTAGTTGACTCTCATTTGCATTCCAAAGTTTTTTGCGTTCCAGAATATTATATTCCAGTCCCTATGATCCCTTAATGTAGTTGCTGCTAAATCCTGTGTGACCCTGACTGCAGCTTCACAGTATTTGAATTGTGTCTTTCAGGTTGCTTGTAATATTTTCTCTTTGACTTAGGAGTTCTGGAACTTGGCTATAATATTCTTGGTGGGTTTTTGGGGGGGATCTCTTTCCAGAGGAGATCAATGGATTCTTAATTTCCATTTTACCCTCTGCTTGTAGGATATCAGGGCAATTTTCCTGTAGAAATTCTTTAAAAATAAGGATCATGACTTTCAGGTAGCCCAATCATTTTTAAATTATCTCTCCTGTATCTGTTTTCCAAATCAGTTATATTTTCAATGAGATATTTGACATTTTCTTATATTTTTTTCATTCCTTTGATGTTGAACTATTGTATCTTGATTTCTTGCAAAGTCATCAGCTTCCTTTAGCTCCATTCTACATCTGAAGAATTTGTTTTCCTCAAAGAGCTTTCTTATCTCCTTTTCCATCTGGGCAGTCCTGCTTTCTAAAGCATTCTTCTCCTCATTAACTTTTTGAACTGTTTTGACCATTTGACCTACTCTGGTCTTTTAACATGTTATTTTCTTCAGCATTTTTTTTTAATTTCCTTGACCAATGTGCTGACTTTGTTTTCATGTTTTTCCTGCATCCCTCTCATTTCTTTTCCCATTTTTTCTTCTATCTCCCTTACTTGATTTTCAAAATCTTTTTTGAGCTCTATCATAGCCTGAACCTAACTTCTATATTTATTGGAGTCTTTGGATGCAGAAGCTTGGACTATATTATATTCAGATTGAATATTTTGGTCCTCCTTGGGACCAAAGTAATTGTCTATGGTCAGGTTCCTTTTTTTTTCTGTTTACTCATTTCTCTAGTCTGTACCTCATTTTGCGGCACTTCCTGAGCTTTTGAGTATTATTGCCTTCCTTCACCCCCCCCCCCCCCCCAGCAAGGGAGACTCTGACTGCTCTCCTGGCCTGTGAATGACCACAAATTCACCCCCTCTGCCAGGGTGCTATGAGCAGGGTTCCTGCTCTATGGGGGTGTAGACTGGGACCAGGGTATGAATATGGTCAAAGCCCCAGAGTGTACTGTTCCAGGCACAAAGGACAGACCTCAGCAGTCTCCCTCCACTCCCTTACCTTCAGTGGGCTAAGCACTCAGGAGTACACAGCTGCCTGGATGCTCCTCCTGGGTGGTTCCATGGGATTCTTCCATTTCCTGGGATCTGGGCTAGGCTGTGTGCTGTGACCATGCTGAAGGCCTGGGCTTCATGATCACTCTGGCAGTGGTCTCCCTTATGAGCTTTCAAGTTGTGCTTGTTGCTCCCTGGGGTGCACGTCAAGAAACTGTTTCTGCTGCTGGGAACTAGCACTCCCAGGCTCCCTGGGGCTGTTCCCAGAAGGCTAAAGTTCCTTTGCTCTGGTGCAGCCACCCCTCCAATCCCATGGAACAGAATTTTTCCACTATTTTCCAGGCTACCTTGGGCTAAAGAATTGCCTCACTGGATCTTTCTGTGGGTTCTGTCTCTTGAAAATTTAGTTAGAGTCATGCTTTTAATGTTTTTTTCAAATATTTTGGAGAGAACACCTAAGAGAGGCTCTTCTCTTGCCGCCAACTTGGCTCTACCCCCTCCCAGTAATTTTTAAATTATCTCTCTGGATCTGTTTTTGAGTTCAGTTGTTTTTTCCAATGAGATATTTCACATTTTCTTCTAATTTTTTTTTTTTTATATAGTTTTTTCTTCCTGATTTCCTGCAAACTCATTGGCTTCCTTTAGTTCTATTCTGCATTTGAAGGAGTTATCTTCTTCAGAGAGCTTTTTTTAATCTCCTTTCCCAGCTGGCCAATGCTGCTTTTCAAGGCATTCTCCTTCTCATTTGCCTTTTGTGTTGCTTTTTCCATTTGACATAAACTGGTTTTTAACATATCATTTCCTTCAGTATTTTTTTTTTTTGTATTTCTTTCCCCAAGCTGCTGACTTGGTTTTCATGATTTATCTGCATAACTCTCATTTCTCCTCCCAATTTTTCCTCTACCTCCCTTAATTGCTTTTCAAAGTCTTTTCTGAGCTCATCCATACATAGCCTGAGCCCATTTTCTGTTTCTCTTGGAGGTTTTGAGTACAGAAGCTACAACTTTATCATATTCTGAGTATGCTCTTGGGACCAAAGTAATTTTCTGTAGTCAGATTCTTCTTTTTCTGTTGTTTGCTCATTTTTTTCAGCCTATAACTGATTTACTCCACTTCCAAGGCTTTAGGGAGTTTTGGGATACCCCACAGGGGCCTCAATTCCTCCAATGTCTTGTGAGAGGCTCTGACTACTCTCTTGCCTATGCTCCCTGATGTGGATGACTACAGACCCTCCCTTCTGCCCTGCTGTGAGGAGAGTCCCTGCTTGGCTGTGGTGGTATGGGAGCCTAAACTGCAACCTGTATCTGAGTGTGGACTACAGCAGAGTCCACAGAGAGCAGAGAAACCTCTGCATTCTCCCCCCAACCCCTTTACAGGCTGTGGGCTGAGAGCTCTGGAAGTCTTGGGTGGTTCTGCTGATTCCTGCTGTAGGTTTTCATCACAGGACTGCTGTGAGACTGATGCTGCTCCACTCTAGTGCGGCAGTGTTCTCTCACCACCCCTTTCAGCTATCTCCAGTGAGCCCTGATTCAAGAGTTCTAGAAAACGTCCCCTCTGCCATGGACCTAGGTGCCCTGCCGGCTGTGCTGTGCTTTTTCTAACCCCTGGTTCCAGTGAAACTGACCTTTCCTGCAGAACTTCTAAGTTGTCTTAGACTGGGAAATTGTATAACTCAGTCTTTCTGTGGATTCCGCCCCTCTAAATTTTGTCTGGAGTCATAATATGATGGCTTTTGGATTTTTTTTTTTTTTTTTTGCAGGGACCAGTTTCTGGGAAATCCTGCCTTCATGGCATCATTTTGGCTCCACCACCAATTAAATATTAAAAAAAAATCTATTGTGAATATCATGGGGAAGACAGATTAAACTACAGCTTATCAAATCTATCATTTTAGATCTTGTCTTGATTTGAAATTTAATTTTGTTCAATTCACTTTTTTTCTACCTTAATGTTCTCATCTGTAAAATGGATATAGTAAAAATTAAGTTTTGGAAAAGCATCTAATTGGGGATTTTATGACTGTTTTGGACAAAAGATTAAAGAGTAAAAAACATATTGTAGGAAGAAAGCATTGTTTTTCTTTTGTCCCTTTTGAGATCCTCAGATGAGTTTGTTGGAATGTAATTTGAGCTATATAATTTCTTTGTTTCTTTAATATTTATTTATTTATTCTCATTTGGTACAAATAATTTTTTATATATTAATAAAATATTCTTGTTTAAGAGTAAACAAAATACACCCTCCCCCCCAAAAAACATAGATTCGCTTGAGTGATAAAGTAAAGGAGAGAGAAAAAAACTAAAATTACAATTAAAAAATAATAGTAATAACTGTAGGTATGGCCAGGTGGTGCAGTGGATGGAGCACCAGGCCTAGAGCCAGGAGCACCCGAGTCCATATCCGGCCCCATACACCTCATAGTCACCTAGCTGTGTGACATGCAAGCCACCTCAACCCCACTGCCCTGCAAAAAACAAAAACAAAAACAAAAACCAAAAAAACCCCCCCTAAAATAAAATAAAATAGTGATAATAGTAGGGGCAACTGTGTGGTGGACAGAGCACTGATGCTTGAACTAGGAGCACCTGGGTCGAAATCCGGCCTCAGACACCCAACGATCGCCTTGCTATGCGGCCCCAGGCAGGCCACCCAGCCCCATTTGCCCTGTTTCCCCCCCCCCCAAATAATAATAATAAAAAATGTGCTTCAGTCTGTGTCCCAACACCACCAACTCTGTTGTGGGTGGATCACATTCTTTATGATAAATCCATCATAAAAGTTACCTCCATATTTTTCCACTGTTGCCATTGCTGATCGCAATTCCCTCGTTTCATATTTCTCCACTATTATGTACTATATTTTCTCTCTCCTTTCACTCTGACTCTGCTCTGATTCAGTTTCTCCTGACCCCAGGGCCAGTGCTCTATCCACTGCACCATCTAGCTGCCCCTGTGCCTTTTTCTAAAAAAGGATTTCTTTATTTTCTCCTCTTCATGAAATCCCTTCCTTTTCTAGTTTAACTTTTGTTTCTTCTCTATTATCTTTATATTTATTCCTTGCTTTCTATTTGTATTTTCTGAAATTAAAGTTTCTAAAATATTTTTTATTTTTTCTATTCTAGTCAATCTTATAATCTCTCTAATCAATTTCCATTTTATTAAATTGTAGAATTTTTTTTAGGTTTTTGCAAGGCAAATGGGGTTAAGTGGCTTGCCCAAGGCCACACAGCTAGGTAATTATTAAGTGTCTGAGACTGGATTTGAACCCAGGTACTCCTGACTCCAAGGCTGGTTCTTTATTCACTACGCCACCTAGCCGCTCCCTAAATCGTTCATTTCTAAGGAAATTTTAATTCCTTAAAATTATCAATTCCTAAAGAAATTAATGAGGATAGAAACATTATTGCCTTATGCTAAGATTCCCCAATATCCCGAATCATCCTGTTCAATTTTTTTCTCCTATCCTTCCCATAATCACCTTATTTCTCACTTCCCATTGTCTTCAATTAGGGCACATCAAACTTGACCTCTGTTCTCTCTCGACCCAAGCTCTTTTATACACCCTCTCATTCTGTACTTTAGTTCTGCATAATAAATTAATTTGCTGTGGGGAAGAAGAGAAAGGATTTAGACCATGCTATTTTATTTCTACCATTTTTCTTATTTCCTTAAATTCTGTTTCTTGTATTTATCCTTTTAAATGCTTTTAGAAAGAAATCTCTTAATGATGCTTCCATCGCTGTTTCTTTAAAACAAAATTATATTTTTAGTTTTCCTTTTCTTTTATAATCTCTAGAGATGGGTTAATTTATTTTGTTAATGTGTGTTTTCCTTGACAGTTGTATGCATTTGCCTTTTTTTGTGTTTCTTGGGGGTGGTTATTGCTAGTCAGATAATCTTCTTACATCTTTCGTCATTTTTTATTATTATTGAAACTTCAAATGCTTTTCTCTTATTGAATATGCATCTTTTTCATTATTATTGAAGTTTGCCAGATATGTTATTTTGAGTGGCATTTTGAGCTCCTTTGCTTTTTTTGTAACATGTTATACCATTCCCTTCTAGTTTCTGATAGGTGCACAATAGTCTTTTGTTCTTTGAATTTCCTTCCCTTTATATTTGAAAGGATTGCTATTGGTCTTTTGAAGAATTCGTTGTTTTTCATTGGAATTATTAAATTGTGTCTTAGATTTCAAAGCAAAGGGTTTTTCTTTGGTTTGGTTTTTCTCAAATAGTTTGTGACTTCTTTTAGTGCTTTGTTTTCAGTATTTGGGTATCCTAGGCAATCTTCTTATATTATTTTTGAATGTTTTTTGAGTTTTGTGCTCTAGACCTTCTCTCTAGGGAAGCCTCTAGGCATCTTATTTTTGGGATCAGTGTGTTTTGCTTCTATAAATAGAGAGAGATCTTGTATTTTTTTAATGTTTATTCTATTTTACTGCCTTTGTTCCAGATTAACCTTTGCCTCAGTATATTTGTTTTCACAAATCTCTTCCCTTTTCCTTCTTAGGAGAACCCTCATCAAATTTAGAATTAAGTTTTTCTATTCTGCTAATTTTCTTCTGTTTAGATCATTCTTTTTGCCATTTTTCCCCCATGTAACTTCTTTTCTTTTGAACCATTTCAAACAAGATACTGCAGTTCTATTTTTTTTTTTTTTTGAGAATCTTCAGGGGTCTGTTTCATCAAATATTGATTCAATTTTTTAGAGTCTTAAAATGCTTGTTTAGACATGTTCACAGTCTTTTAGCTATGTTGTTAGACCTCAGAGCTGTCATAACCTTCTCCTGAATTGGGAAATTTCCTTTTGGTCAACCTCAATTTTTGCCTCACATAGCTTTTGGGAAACAGAACTGCCCCAGGTTAATTCCAGTACTCACCCATGCATAACTACACACTGATCCCCCATCCTAGTTTCTTCTGTTTGTCTTTGGTTCTCTGAGTCATTTTACAGACTTGGTAGAGAGCAGAGTGACTGTTTAAGGTAGAGTATTCTGTCACCTTTGAGTTCTTTAACCTAGGGGACATCCGAAATAGAAGATAAGAGCTCCTTCATTTGCTGACTTGACGTCTGCTTTCTGCAATGGGATGCTGAGGGAAGGACAGGGATAACTCAAAAGAAACTGAAGTAAGAGAGAAATTCATGACTGCTTCCCAAAGATGAATGTGGTGTTTCAGTCTGTATATCCTATTAAAGTGTGGAAACTGATTGGTTGGGATGAGGGGTTTGCTGAGTGAATACCTTAGGAATTAATGTTCTCCATTGTTAATTCATGAAACTGTTATCTTGTTGGCCTTCTTGTTTTTCTTTTTTTTGTAGAAACAGGGGTGATGCATTGTTCTATCTCTGGCATATAATTCCTCTTGGTTGGTCACATGACCTATTAAGTTCAACTGTGAGATGTTTTGTGTTCAACCTCTGCCTACAAAACATTTTTCTTGGTTTTCTGTTCTGTCAAGGAGTTAGGCAAACAGCTTGTACCATCTATACAGATGCCCTCATTGGCTCATTTAATGTAACGGTGGATTAAGACCCCCGTCCCCTAGACTCCTAACCTTTAAGACTCAGTAGCCTCTCTAGTTTCTACTCCTTGACTGATCTAGATGGCATTAAGATGAGGTTGTCTAGAAAATTATTGGTCATATATTACGGGAGATAAGTATTCCTCTGTACCCTGTACTGTTTTCCTCATTTCTGTTTTATTGTTACTAATATTGATCTAAACATATGCCAACTGGATATTATGAATTACATCAGTTATATTCATCAAATGTCCCAGGTTAAATCAACTAAAGTTTCAAAAGTTAGTTAAAAAAATAAGAGACCACATAGAAGCAGGAAGACCTGGTTCAAATCACACCTCAAGATATTAGTAACTCTGTGACTATCCCATTGCAGTTTGGTAAGATCATCTTATAAGAAATCAGGAAGCAATAATTTTTCATGCCTTTATATCCAATAATTAAATGATTATACGTTAACCTTAATTTTTCATCATTTTGATAGTCTAAAAAGACATTTCTTTCCGACTTTTTCATTAGGAGTAATCATTGCATGGTTCTCTCACTCCATGATTCTCTACTTTGAATCTAAAAAACATACAGTTAACAATGAAAAAAAGTATGGCATGATAATGAACTTCTTGCAGGATGTAACTTAAAATTATTGGCACAATTAACAGATGCCCTCTGGTCTGGAAACAGATTTCTTTATGCTTAAATAGGTTTTGGCAAATTATTAGGTCCACCAGTCTTCCTTTAAACATAGATAAATCTGTAGAAGAAAATAATCTTGAAATTCCAGCTTTAAAAATATGCACAGAAAGAAAAATTTAAATTGATTTTATTTTCAATTTAATTTTTTCTAAGATCAATTAGAAGTTTAAAGAGGCATATAAAGTATTGCGGCACTAGTCATTTTATAACTTTCCAGCAACAAGTAAGCAGAAGAAAATCTGTCAAATTTGGCATTGATTCAAAAAAATATGTGAACCTGTCACTGAAAGCAGTCTCAAAGGGCGGACTGCTTTACAGGAGCTAATTAACCTTAGAAAATAATTACACAAATATGCAAATGTTGTTTAGATAATTCTGTGTGCTATCAGCTCAGGTAGTCCATCATAAATGCAGACCTTGCAATGCCTCTGTGTTAGAATCTGGTAGAGTTGATAAGCCTTTGGTTACTGCATCACTTCTGCTCAGTATTTAACCATTAATGATGACAATCATACATTAGTAAATTCAACCTGTCCTCTAAAGGCATCAGAATTCCACTCTTTTAAATACTTCATGCATTTTGCTATCGGGATGCCCCAATGGCTTGGACTACTTAATATTATTTATATTTTTGTATACCACTTGCACTGTATTATTCTGAAATAATCTAGCTTTCTATACAAGTTAATCAAAATAAAACCATTACATTGAAAATGAAATCCACATGCAATCCTTAGATAGTGGTTTCTACATATTTGTTAGCAAGTTGTGGATTTTTCTATATTGGAATATATTTTTGTCAGAAGAATTTGTCTGGTAATAATTTAATAATATTGATTTTCTGTTTATCAGTATGGATGTCTCAACCCCTGTTGCAAAATCCCATCCCCTCTAAGATGTAGTAGATAATTGTTTTTCAAGTCTTGCTATTGCAAAAAAAAAAAAATATCATCATTCTCCAACTAACTCGGTGGTGAACCTTCCTGAACTTAATTAGGCTAGTGGTAGAACAGACATTCTATCCATCCCTAAGTCTGTAATTCAAATCTTAAAAACTTATTATTAGCACCCTGACTTAAATTCTGTTGATATAATAACTTTTGAGAATAGCTGCACACCATGAGGACTTATTGGGTAATCAGCCATCATTTATAAAGCACCCATTATGAGCCAGACACTGTGCTAAGAGTACAAATACCAAAGTGAGATTCATGCTATCCTCTAGTACCTTATATTCTCTTATGGGGATATAACTCTCTTGAAGAATGGTGTCCAGGGAAAGGAGTCACCAGAGCTATGGATAGTAGGTTGTTTTTCCACTACACTGGTAGTATTGATTTAAAGATATAAGAATAATACATAGATACTGCTAGGTAACTGTTTTATGTATTTTTATTCTCAGAAGAAGAGATAAGCAATTTAAAATTGTAAACTATATTTGAGCTGTGAAATTTTAAATTATGCTGTACTTTGATGAATAATTTTATTGTTCTTTAAACACTTGTTTAAAATATTTAATCGTTGGAAGGGACAAAATAGAAAAATAATGATCTCTTAGAAAGACAAGCTTAACTGATTTCATATTGAATTGTAAATAGAAATAAAATGGAATAAAAATAGAATGTCCCAGAGAATGAAGCTTTCTGGCTTAAAAGGTTTTTAGATAGGTTTTTTTTTTTTAATGAAGTACCAGAACTTATAATAAAAAGTTTAGGCATTTCAGATGAAAATCCCTAAACTATCTTACACATTTCCCTACCTTTTAAAAATATAGTATATTGAACATAATTCGATGACACTGGGGCATCATTATGAGCATCAATTATTGTGGTATTTTAATATTTTAGTATTTTCAGAGATAATTTGAAGTATGTAAGAAAGATTCTGTGGTCCTTAAGATTTCACCAGATTCATTTTTGAGTTCATTTTTTTAAATATTAAAATATATATTGATGTGTCTATAAAACTCTCTTTATACACTAAATGGAATTTTAGGAATATATATATAATATAAAATCATGTTCTATATTTTAACATAAAGAGATCCTACTGTTAGTTTTATCATACAGCCTATGTATATTAATTATTGGATATACTATCAAATTGCTTTGTGATATTGTATTATGAGAAATATTCAGTTTTGTCATCTGTAAAATGAGTAGTCTTACTTAGCTAGCTGATCCTTAAGGTTTCTTTTGGATACAAGATCCTAGATTTTGAAGTTCTGCTCACATCCATAAAAGCATTTAAGATTATTTAGAGCCATTTAAAGGATTGCTAACTCTCTCTTCAGATATACAGTCTGTTTAGGCAGGAAGGGATTCTAATGGTCAAATTCTTCAGTATATTTTAATATGTTTTTATTATTTCATGTTTTGAACTTTTTATATCTGTGGATAATTTAATATTTGCATTATGTCTTTTACATGAGACCTTTCTTGCTCCCATCTGCTAATTTCTTCTCCCTGCCATTTACTTTGTATTTATTTTTATCTATGTTGTGTATATACATGTATTTATGGAAATAGATACATATATTATTGTCCTTTCAAATAAAATGGTAAGTGACTTGAAGACAGGATCTATTTTATTTTTATCTTTCAGTAAAATGTTAATATTATAATGCCTCACATAGATAATATGCCATGTGATTCATAAACCTTCAATCATCATTTAAATATGCCTCATATTTCATTTTAATAACGTTTTTGCATTTTAAATCACTGTTTATAGATAGGACACTGCATGTGTGTTCCATGGAATATTCAGTCAAAAAAATAGTATTTCACCTCTACATTCCAATGGTGGCTGATGACAAATTAAATACATCTAGGAAATCAGCAGTTCACTTTTTTTTTTTTTGGTTAGTTAAAGTTGCTTAAATAATAGAACTGAATTTCATCATGTTTCATGTCAGGTCTTGGTAGTTTTTTAAAGTGAATTATTATGAACTCTTTGTTACCTAATTTGGGATGATAATCATAATAGGTAAATATAGGTAGAATAAGGTAGAAATTCAATAATATAACCATACAATAGAATACAGACAGAATTAAACTATGCTATAGAAAACTCCCATAGTAAAATAAAGATGTTATGTGGCATTGAGCTGTGATGGGGGGGGATTATAAATCCCTAAATTGATATGTATAAGCTTCCATTTTTTTAAAAAGGGAAGTTCTGTTTAGAAAATTCTTTAAGAAAAATGAATGTTATTTTAAAAATAATCAAAATAGAATATATTGACCATGTAATCTTCAGCAAAGTTTAAAAAAAACACTTTTTTTAGTTGGCAAAATAGAAATATTGTTAAGCTTGTAAAATCAAACTGATTTATCAAGGAAAGTTTGGGCAAAAATTGTTATGATATTTCTTTTAAGTACTATATTGGGGGCAGCTAGGTGGTACAGTGGATAGCGTACCAGCCCTGGAGTCAGGAGTACCTGAGTTCAAATCTGGCCTCAGACACCTAGCTTTATGACCTTGGGCAAGCCACTTAACCCCATTGCCTTGTCAAAAAAAAAACCCTAAAAAAATAAATACTATATTGCTAGACTATCATTTTCTCCTGTTTCATCCTTTAAAATTTTATATACTTTAAAAGACTGTTGAGGAATTTCTTCATCAAGGTAACTTTGTTATTATCTCCACTTTGCCATGGGACTGGAAAAATGAATTCTTAAAATATTTGAATAGTATGTTCTGTTTTGAAGAAGAGAGTTCTCTAAAAACTAATCCTAGTTGAAAGAGCTTAAAATAAAAAAAACTCATAATTTTTAAGATTTATTTTATTATTAACATTTGTTTATTTTTTCATGATAGTTTTGAATGGATTATAACTATCATATTTTATGCCATATGATGATAAATCTATTATAGCATTTTCTCAAAACACCTGTTATTTTTCCTTTACTTAGACTTTTCTTATTCTACAATAAATACATTTATATTTTCTTTGATATATATATATATGTATATATATATGTAAAATACTTACTTTTAGAATGTTAATAATTGGACAATATCTGTAATTGTATCCATATTCCCTCTTTAGGACAACGGCTCTCCTGAAGAACATTTAATCTATGTATGGGATCACTTCATAACTCATTCTGCTGCTGAGAACATATTTTTTGTTGCTCACAGCTATGGAGGACTTGCTTTTGTTGAGCTGGTAAGCACATACTCAAATTTTAGCTATGATTGCTTTACATTTTTTAATTTTAGTGTATCATCTGGTTCTTTAAAATGTTTTGTAAAGAAATATGAAAAATATTTTTGGTAACTAATACATTCTCACATTTTTAGAAAATATTTCCTTTGATAATAGACTTAGAAAACTCATTCTAATAACTTTCTTTTAAATAAATTAACTGCTTGTTTTCTACATTATAATGTTTCTGTGTGTTTTAGTGTATATTTTACGTGTATACTCTTTAAAAGTATATAACTTCTCCGATAGTGTGGCATAACAATCTGAAGAATGTCCTTAGAATCAACAAGATTTGGATTCCAATACTAATAACTCTTAATACATACTGTGTGACTCTGGGCAAGTCACTTAACACCTTAGTGTTTCAAACTACTCTTGAAGATTCTTAATTTGCCAGTCTGCTTCAGATATGATAAAATTACTGATCTTAAAAAAGATAGCCTATATGATGTTGTAAAATGCATAACTCTTTGAATGTTGATAAATGTTTAATGATCTTTATAGACTAATAAAAATTGAACTAATTGGTCATTTTTCTTCAAATTAATCAGAATCTAAAATTATTAAAGATATTAAAATAATTGAATTGTATCATCTTTGCTGAAATTGCATTGAGCCCTTAATAATTTTTGCATTAAAAATAATCTTATTCCTTTGGCATTACCTACTATGTTAAAGAATTACTGTTTTATGTCCAATGTTGCAATATTATGAGTACCAGTTTTATACTGAATGTGTAATAATCTTTTTATATGCATATATTTAGAGTAATGTAATTTCTAGAAAATATACTAATGCCATATAAGGTCTGTGTAAGGTTTTATGTAAAAAAGAAGTGATACAAAATAGAAGAGTTACTGATTAATTTATGAGTATTTATCTCTCCCTAAATATATATATATATATATATATATATATATATATATATATATATATATATTCACATACGCACATAAATAAATAAATGTAAAAGTTTAGAACCATTGTGGGATAAATTTAAATGAATTTTGTGAATGTTTAATTGTTTTGGAAATTAAATTTATTGCAGTTCACTTATGTCACCTTCCTTAGTGTAATTTTTTTTTACTCTTTAGCAGTGAAAGAACTGATACCTGAATATGAGATTGTTATTTGAACTTTTTATTCCAAATATTAAACTAAAAGCTCATTACATTTATTTTACAAGTTATTTTCCCAAATCATTTAAATTATAAGCATCTTTTGGTGTCCCAAATCTACCTGTCCATTCTAACAAATTTATTAACATATCCAACATTTTACTTTTTTTTAACCCTTAGGTATTTATGCAATGATTTTCTTATATTAGTGTATTTTCAAATGGTTCATGTTTTGTTTAGTAAAAATATTAAATTCCTTCTCTTTCCTTTTTATTAACTGGCTGTCAGCTGTTAAGTATAGTGCAAAGAATACAAAATTCCACTTAGTTGTAGCTAACATATCCTACCTTAGTTTGCAAAGTTAATAAAACATCCAAATCTCAAAAAAACTTGAATTCTCATTTTAAATAGTTTTATTTGAATTCAGGGTAACCTTAAACTTTTTTTTAATCCAAAATCCTATATACAGATTATTTCTAAATTCATTTTATTTGGGACAAAATTTAATAACAGACCTGACATAGTCAGAGTAACAGATGATGATTGTGTCATTCCTATTTTTCCTGTCTCTCTCGTCACACTGGTGGATATTTCTCTACTTTTGTTCTACTTTAATATAAAGCACACAGATGTTTCAGAACAAGACTTGACTTTTGACCTTGAGGCTATTAGGGTCAGGGTCCTCAGGGCCTGTGAAATTATCACAAGCTGAGCTAAAGTTTTTCTCCATCACAGGAAGTAACCAGTAAGTAAGAAGTTAAAAAGGAGCTTTGTCAAAGAGACAAGATGGTCTCAGTAAGGGTCAACTTCTGTAGTCTGCTGTCTCGGCAGGAGGTGCATGCATGGGAGGAAGAATATAATATAACCACTCGCACATCACATATCTGTCATGCAAAATGTAGGCTGAGAAGTATATTTAATGGAATATTCCTTGTTTACCTTTTTTAAAAATTTTAATGATGATCATCCCAAATTTCATCTAACTTTGACATGGAGATGAAGAAATGGATCTTAGTAGTAATTGAATAGAATGCTCTGTTATATAGAAGAATGTGCCCTCTGAATAACTAATAATTGCTGAAAGAGTTTTAAACTATAACTCTTCTGAGAAAAATTAAATAACATTTTTTAATTTCTTTGATATCAATAGGAAGAGAGTCACTGCATTTGGAACTTTGGAAAATATTTTTTATCCTGTGTGTGTTTGTGTAGTTTTTTGGCTGTTTTGTTTATTTGGTTGTGGTTATGGTTGTTATTGTTATTGTTGTTGTTGTTTTTGGTTAATAGAATTGTGTAGGAAATTCCTTTACATAGATTCAAATTTAGTAGAAATTTTATTTGTGGAATAAAATGAATCTTGAACATTGCAATATAAATGTTCCTAGAGCTTGTTTTAGCTTTTTAACTTAGTAGCTCACAACAAAATTAGACCATAAATTGCTAAAATGACTATTAAGTCTTGCCTTTTCACAAGAAAATAGTGCTATGAAAGATTTTTAAGTATATAGATTTTGTTCATGTCTAAAGCTCTTATATCTAGATTTACACACATTCCTTATGAAATACAATGTACTTTTACAGTTTAATGCCTGATACATGGAAGTTCTCCTATTTGTGCTGTATAAGTGCACATTTCCCTTACATTTCTGGGCCATGAATTGTAACAATTTATTGAAAATGATTTAAAATATATAAGAAGCAAAGTTTCATTGTAAATGTATTTAGTTATTTTGTTTACAATTTGAATTACAGGTACTAATAGACCATCTTTCCATTTCCTAACTAAAATTGCATTTAATCTTAGTATAAAAATAAATGGTCAGATAATAGATGCCTAAAGGTGAATTGTTTTTTTAAATAGAGAGCACTAAGTCATAACCATAGATCTTACTACTTTTTCCTAATTGCTGCTTTTGAAAACTGAAATTATTCATGAACTTATCTCATGATGGGAAATTTCCCTTAAATAGAGTATATTGTAGCTCAAGATTTATTTTCTAAAGCAACATTCCATTTGTGATAGTAAATTATGGTGCTTGTTCAGCTCCAAGCTCATAAAATCTTCATGCAGTTTGCTATAATAAAAATTTGAGGTAGAAAGTATGCCACTCAATGTTTTTATTCTCACCAGGTAACTACTCACATTTCACATTCCCAAATTCAAATTCCTAAAACTTTTAGTATTTTTAGTGCAAATGACTGTTGATGAGATAGCACAGGGAGAGCATCCAAACTCTCTTCAATCTAATTAGGTCATGAAAGGTAAGAAAATGACTATTAAACAAAAAATTTATGATAAATTTTAAGTCGTAAAGTTCTAACAAAGATGGTTTAAGGTCCTTTCCAATTCGCAACCTAAGTTCTTTTATTCTTTTCCTAATTCTCACATAACGTCTAAATATAACATTTTAATTAAAAAAAATCTTGAATCAGTTGAAAAGTTATGATTTTCTGATTTAAGAAGTCAGTTTTGTACACAGGGGAAATATTAACCATAATTAGTGCAATGTTTTTGCCTAAATGTTCTAGAATTGAAAATATTTTTGTTTCGGAAAAATAAATTGTCATAGGAATAAATTATACCTCATGAGCACAATTTCTAAATTAATCGAGGGATATCTATCACCTTTTGAAGCAGCTTTTCCTATGTATTAGAGTTTGAAAATTGATGTTCATTTGGCAGAAATTAATTTTCAGTAAGTACTTTATCTCTGTCTTAGACAGAGCTGATGGGGCAGCCTCCTATTGCTTCCTTATTTGCTGTTTCTGGGTGCCCTACCCTATTTTTAGCAGTAAACTAGTCAGTTTGACAAAATCAAATAATCTTTCAATTTGTCGAAACAATTTAATAGGAAAATTAAGGTCCATATTTGATTTCAGAAATTCTCTCTGTTGTCAGTGAATTACTTAATAACCAGGTTTTTTTTCTTAGCCCAAATGAGGACCTCCAGATATTATGAAATATACCTGATCCTGCTTTAAATCTTATGCTCAAGGGGATGGAACAAATAACCTAAAATGACATTTTTCTTATCATTTACATCAACTCCCCCCCTTGTGTTTTCACAAATAAGTGGCCCCAATCTGCTTTAAAAATGTGTGAAAACTACCCCTTTTTAAAGTGTATCTCTATCCACTTTTGATTTTAGTTTCTTCATGCTTGTCAGCACTTGATTGGCACCTCACTTGCATGTGAATCAAGGACTAGAGGGAACTCTTTAGTGCCATTGTTCTGTACTGTGATCCTTGGCCTCCAGGCAGCCTAAGCTGCCCTTTAGTATCAAGATGGAGGACTGTTTTCTGGCCATAGTTGTGTGAAGATGCATTGCCTTAGTCAACTGTGAGCCAGTTTTTCAAAATTGCTTATAATGTGATTTGCATTTCTACCAAAACAAAAGCTGAAGTTAACTAAAATGGGGATAAAATGGGAGGGTATTTTTACCTGTAGAGACAGAAGAGAGATCTAGCCTTTAAACAATATTTAATTGTGGCTACAAAGAACCCAGTGAAATTAATATTTGGTGAGTATCTGCTTAACATTATCATTGTAAATAATTAGTTTGAGGAATGTAGATATGTGTGTGTGTGTGTGTGTGTATATGAATAGTGTGTGGTTGTATGCCACTTTGACAATTAAATAGGATATCAGATAACAAATATATGTATAGTGTTAGAGAAAAGAGATAAAATTGAAGAGAATGGAAGTCAAAGAAGCATTATAAAATTTGAGCCAATTATTAGAATTAATTATTAGAGAAAACACTTTAAAAAAACTAGATAATTGGAGTTTTGTTTATTTTTTAAAACCTGAATTACCTTGCTTCTTTTAACCTTATGAAAATGAACAATTCTTTGTATAAATAGTGATCTTGTTCATTAATTGATTTTTGTCTATATGAATGTCTTCTTTCTCAATTAGATTTGTCACCTTTAGGGACCTTAGAGAACACATTGTCACTCAGTTTATACCAATGAAAAGACTGAGATTCAATAAAATTAAATGACAGCTAGTTGGTCTGTACTAGAGATTCTTAATTTAGGGGCCTATACACTTTTTTTAAACAACATTTTGATAACTTTGTTTTATTATAATTGGTTTCCTTTGTAATCCTATGTTTCTGATTTTCTTTATCTTAAAACATTATTCTGTAGAGTGGTCCATAGGCTTCACTAGACTGCCAAGAAGGTGTATGATATAAAAAAGGTGAACTCCTGGTCTTGTTAGTGGCATAGCCATGACTCCCACCCAGTTCTTCTGGTTCCAATTCCATTGTTCTTCCACTATAGTACAGTATCTTTATTTCTTTATGGTGTTTAGCACATTTGGAGGGATAAAACTTGTTCTTTAACCCTCACTCGATATTGACAGATCTCACAACTGGATTCCCTTGTGCATTTCCAACTCAAGAATTACAAAACAGAATCCAATATCTTTCTTCCAAAACCCTCTCCTCTTTTATTCCTTGGGAATAAATTCCTTATTCCCAGTGAAGACCTCCATACCTTTTTACTCACTCTGTTTAGTAACTTTGGGGGGTGCACCCAAAATCTTCTCCCTTTCTCATCTGAAATAATCATCACTTCTTGTAAAGTCCACCTCAAGATATTTTACAACTTGGTCTCTCCTTTCCTCTCTAGTTTTGTTATACTTTACTCCCCTTCTCCCATTCTGGAACCAGCTATACTGGGGCATACTCTCTCTCTCTCTCTCTCTCTCTCTCTCTCTCTCTCTCTCACTCTCTGGCTTTTCTTTTTTCTGTACCTTGGCATTGAATGCCCCCTGGCAGATACTCACAACTTCCTACTTTTACTACTTGGAATCTCTCATTTTAATCAACCAGTTAACATTTATTAAGCACCTACACTGTGCTGAACTCTGGAGACAACATAAAAGAGATAAAAGACAGTCCCTGTCCTCAAGGAACTTACAATCCTGTGGGGAACACAACATACAAGCAAATATAGAGCAAGCTATATGGAGAATTAATAGGAAATTATTAAAAGAGGAAAATCCCTGGAATTAAGGGAGTTGAGAAAGGCTTCCAGTAGAAGGTACAATTTTAGTTGGGACTTCAAGGAAGCCAGGAAGGTTATTAGTTAAGAGAGTATTCCTGCCATAGGGGACAACCAGAAATAAAGTACCATCTCTCCTCCATGAAACCTTTTCTGATATCCCTTCCCTCTCTTCAGCTGCTACTGCCCCCAGGCTCCAAACTACTTTATATTCATTTTGTATATTTTGAATCTGCATTTTGAATTTGCATTTACATCTACTTGTAATCTTCTTGAGAAAAGGGGCTATTTTCACTTTTTTTTTGTGTGTACCCCACCATCTTGCATAGTGCCTGGCCTATAATGAGTCCTTAGAAAATGCTGATTGGGGGTGGCTAGGTGGCACGGAGTCAGGAGTACCTGGGTTCAAATCCGGTCTCAGACACTTAATAATTACCTAGCTGTATGGCCTTAGGCAAGCCACTTAACCCCGTTTGCCTTCCAAAAACCTAAAAAAAAATGCTGATTAATTGAACATTCCTCTTAGGTCATCTCCCTGTTTCAGAATCTCTTCTCTCTAATCCATTCTCTTAAAAAATGTCAAAATGATGGTCCTAAAGTACAAGTCTGACCCTTTCACTCCTCAGCTCAAAAAAACCAACAGTAGCTCTCCCTTGCCTCTTTCTTCCCAGTCTCTTTCTAGACCCCTTTACAGGTTTATTCCACCTTACCAGTCAGCCCTTTTTTTGTTCTTTGTAAGTAATACTCTACCTTTTTGCTTTGACATAGATCACTTCTCTTCCTTTACTACCTACATTCACTTCTCACCTCCATTTCATAGAGTACTGGTTTTCTTTCAGATCTCAGCTTAAGTGCTACTTCTTAACAATTCAGAACTATGCCCAAAGGGCTATAAAACTGCATACACTTTCACCCAGCAATGCCACTACTAAGTCTGTATCCCAAAGAGATCAAAGAAAAGGGAAAAGGAGCTATTTGTTCAAAAACATTTATAATCATCTCTTTTTGTAGGGGCCAGTCTACCTTGCATTCTCACCTTTGCAAGCAGTTGTAAACCCCACTAGACTTAGTAAAACAATGTCCCCGGGGACAAGGAAAGTGTGCTCAGTGAACATATGAAATGAATTAAGAGTAAGTCTCTGAAGACATAGGACCTTTTGTACAGTGTTTGTATATAATGGGTACTAGGTAAATGTTGACATTGATTTAATGATAATGCCAGTTTGAAGTAATTCTAGGAAGATCAGAATAACAAAGAAGAGACAACTACCTAACAAATGGATATGTTTATATTATTAAGGCTATACTACAGTTGAAGTCCTAAAAAAAAGTATAAATTTAATTTTAGAAATCAGATTTTGAATATATAGAAACACTTTGTTACCTCAAAGAATTCTTGCTAAATTCCTTTTGAAATCTAAATTATGCTGCAATTATCTTTTGTTTCTCTCCTTTCCTAAATCTCCCACCAAGTCTTACTGAGTCTTCTTATGTCTGTCCTTTCTTCTATTAATTCAGTCCTAGATGATATATTTAGATTATAGTAACAGCTTCCTTACTAATTTCCTTGTCTCCAGCCTCTTCTTTTTAATGGTTCATGCTTCAGTCAGTTCTGGCCAGATCCATTTCCTTATTGCCCTCCTTCTGCTTATCTTGCTCACTGATGATGCAGATCTTTCTACCTGAAATATCCTCACTGTCCCCTTTCCATCCAACAAAATCCTTCCTATTCAAAGCCCTAAGCCAACTTTCACCTCTCTCAACAATTCAATTCATTGGCCTTTTATTAGGTGCCAACTTTTTGCAAAGCTGTTTGGAGTTGGCAAGAGTCTATTGTATGATAGCAAACAGACAGGCTCTCCCTTGCCAGGTTATAGAGGGAGATTAGTCCCTACCTCTTCTGAAGTCTGTACCTCAGTAAAACATCTTGCTCCCTTTCAACATAGGAATAAAAATGCTACAAATTCACATGTGCTGTTTTATTTTTATTTCAGCATTTTATTAAAAATTCATGCTTCACAGATGACCAGTCCTTAATTAGGGTGAGATGTGGCTGCCTTTGACCCAAAAATGCATGCTTTTCCATTTCTTCCCAGAGGGTACATCTCTTTTAGTCCTTTATAGTCCCGTACTGACAGAAAGCATGAAATATCTATGGGAAAAGATTGTATGTAGAGTGGTTCAGTCTTTGTTCCTTTATCCTTTAGGGAGTCTGCTTCAGAGGTGCTATCTGTGGCTCCCCAATTCTCAGTCTTCATTTTGGCCCTTCCAGCATTTTAATTGATAGGGAAACTTGGTGCTGCTTCTTGTCTCTGGTTCTACATCTTTCTGTTGAAGGCCTTGGATATCTTAATTAGTTGGGGACATAGGAGTGTTTTTTTTTCCTGAGGCATTGATTTTTAGAGGCCAGAGATCAGTCTCTTCTGCCTGTTCTTCCGAAACATAACTGCAGTAATTTCCAAAGTGAATCCTCGTGTGATAAGTCTGTGGCCTTTGTCTCTAGCATAAAAGTCCAACTTGAACCATAACTCAATTTATATGTGAACATCATCCCAATTTGCAAACGAGAGAAAGAGAATGGAATCTGCAAACAGTAGCCTGGTAAACATGACCTTTTTTCTGGCAAAATTCTTTAACGTGATATTAATGAGATAGTTAGTAAACAACTACAAAAGGTAGCACTAATCACAAAGAACCAAGATGACTTCATCAGCATTAGCTTGTTTCAGAAATATTAATCCTTTTTTTTTAGATTATCTCATGCTATGCTTTTGGAAAAGGTGAAGCAATATTGTTTAGGGAATAGAAAAGTTTGATGGATTTAGAACTGGTTGAATAATCATCTTCAAAGAGTAGTCCTTAGTGGTTCAATGCCAAGTTGAAAAGAGTTCTATAGTAGAGTGCCATAGGGATCTGTATTTGATCCCATGATGTTTTTATCAGTGTCTTGGATAAAGGCATTGACAGCATCCTTGTCAAATTTGAAGATAACAGAAAGCTGGAAGCATTAGTAGCATATTCAGTGATAGTGTCAGGATTCAAAGAAATCTTACCAGGCTAGAATATTGAACTGAATCTTAACAGGATGATATTTAACAAAGATATAGTTAAAGTCACACTTGGATTCAGGAAATCAATTTTACATCTATAAGGTGGTAAGACATTATAGGTGAATTTTGGTGGACTACAAACTCTCCCTTCCCCCCAAAACTAATGTGATCCTGGTCTGTATTAAAATAGTCATAATTTTGGGAGGAAAAGGTGATAATAGCTCCTGTATTTTGTGCCATAGTGAGATTACACCTAAAATATTGCTTTTGGATCTGAATGTCACATTTTAGGAAGAACAATCACATTGGTAACCTAGAGGAAGACAACCAAAAGAATTAAGAGGGTTTTTAAGTCCTAATTCTGTGAGGATGTTTTTAGGGAACTAGAGATGTTGGATCTAGAAAAGTGAAGGCTCATTGTGTCTGTGATTTCTGACTTCAAATCCTTCTTGCAATTGTTAGATGGGAGTTTAAACTTAAACTTATTCTTTTGATTCTCTCTCTCTCTCTCTCTCTCTCTCTCTCTCTCTCTCTCTCTCTCTGTCTGTTTTTTCTTTTTCTTACCTTCTAATAATTTCATATTTCAGAGAAATTAATTCCTACAATTAAGAAGGGATTGGTTGGGGAAATGGAAATGACAAGAATTCCAGAAAGAAGTAACCATGTCATTCTGAAGTTTATATCCAAAATGAAAGATGAGATGAATGATGAGCATACTCTCTCAAGTTCCCTTTGTCTTAAGAGCATGAATTTTAAGGCATTCAAAGAAAAGATAGGTAAGGGCCCATGATGTGGTTAAAAGGTAATTTAATTGAATACAAGTTTGTGTTTCTTCATAGCAAAATGATGACACAAACACAAATTATTTAAATGAAAAATAAAAGGGAAGATAACCAAAGTTTCTTTTGGAGGAGCTCCCTGCTCTATTAGGAGCTCTTTAACAAGCTTAGATTTAAAGGGTCACATCCAGAACTTGAAATTTAAGACAAATAACTGAGGAAAAATACAAAAGGATGATATGACCCTTGAAGAAAAGTGTTATTTAAGTAGGCTACAACTGATTCCAGGAGTGTGATGAAGGTATACAATAAGGTGTACAGTGCTTTGTTTTGCTTTGTTTTATCTATATTGAAGGCAAGAGGAATACCAAAGAAATGATTGGACAGCTTCTTGGCCATGAATGTGAAGACAGTAGTAGGTTCCCAATATGATCAGAGTAGTTTGGATTATAACTTCCATTTGTTTATATTATTGCAATAGTCTCTTAATTTTTTTTCATCTCTATCTCTTGAAAATTTTACCTTTTTTAAAGGCTCAGTTTAGGTACTACCTCCTACAGGAATTCTTTACTTATCCTTTTCATTATAAATCTTATCTCAAATTATCTTGTATTTTCTTGCCTGATTCTATATTATATTCCCCAGTAGAATGTAAACTCAATGAGGACAAGGATTTTTTTCCTTTTTGTCCCTTTTGCCTTCGATTTAAGCATTGAATCTTGCTCTCAGTAGACACTTAATAAATGATTGTTGAATTTGGATTATCAAGATTCTGTAAGTATCATTGTTTACAATTCCCTCACTATTGAAGTGAATTGAGCTAACTGAATTTCTGTTTTCTTTCTTTAGGACAATGATGTTCAAATAAAGAAGGTTGGGACATAAATGATTAAGAGGGAATTGAAAACCAAGATAAGTTGGATGATAATAAGAGAACATCTAACTGAATTGTTCAACAGTTCAAATTATCTAGCCCTAAGAAATTTCTCTTAGGGTGTTAAATCAGTTTGCCATAAATAATAAATCAAGGTCATTGGCTTATAGTTAGAGTGATCTACCTTATTTCCCCTTTTTCAGAAATGTGAGGACATTTATACTAAAGATTTCAGTTCAATCAGCAAAGGCTGAGCTCCTGTCATGAACAATGTGCTAGGTATAAGGCTATAAAGGAAAAAAAAATACTTGTTTACTGAAAGAGTTTATGCTCTATTTGGGGTTGCAACATATAAATTCACAAAGTAAATGCAATATAATTTGAGGCGGAAGAGGTCATTAAGAAAATGAGAAAGAACATAAAATGGAACTTTCAAGAAGGGAATAGAAGTGAGTTCTTCTTGACACAGGTTCTTGGCAAAATTCTCAAATGGATTATTAAAGGGATGGTTTGTGAGCACATAGAAATGGGAACATCAGTCATTACAAGACTGGTTTCATTAGAAACAGATTATTCCAATGTTTTCTTTTTTTTGACCAGGTAAAGAAAATATGATAGACATCATGCTTTGATTTTACAGTATTTTGCAAATAGATCATGCTTAATTAATGAAGTGAATTGTTTTTTTTCTAAGAAATATCACAACTTATCAACCTATCCTTGTGGATTAACTTTAGAATTGTAAACTATACAACAAAATTGTCAGGCAAATTTATGACTTGTTGGAACTGTACTATGGAGAGAATAAAGAAACAGGATTTGAATCTTGGCTCCACTTGGATAAACTTTGACAAGTCATTTAATTTCTGTAAAATGAGGGGATTAGACTAAATATCATCTTCTAAATAGAGATTAATAGATTAATCCTGGAGAGGTATCTAGTAGAATGCTCCAAGGCTCTATCCTTGCTTTTGTCCTGTTCAATATTATTTATCAGCAAACTGAATTTGCAGGTGACCCAAAAATAGAGAGCAAAGGCAGATATTTGGGGATTATGGGTTGAGGGCTTGACAATTCAAGACAATGAGGCATATTTAAGGCAGAATTTAATTAGCTACACCTTCACTTTGGTAAGAAATAATTGTGTGGGATAAATAAACTATGCAAGTTTGGGTTACAGGAGATGTGACCTGAAAATGATCCCTCTGACTTAAGTTTAGTGTTCAGGAAACCTTTCTAATAATTAGAACTATTTAGAAGTCTAATAGACTATATCAGAAATTAGTGGGGTTTTTGTTTTTGTTTTGTTTTGTTTTGTTTTTGACTGAAGGTTTTTAAGGTAATAGTGGATTTCTTTTTGTTGAGAATGCTACAGAGACAGGCGATACAGTTTGGATAGAGGCTGGACCTAGAGTCAGACAATTACTAGCTGTGTGTCCCTGGGCAACTCATTTAGCTTCTGCTTACCTCAGTCTCCTCAATTGTAAAATGAGGATCATAATTTATCCCAGGGTTGTTGTGAGAATCAAACAAGATAATATTTGTAAGTATTATAAACATAATATTATTATGATAGTATAAATTTTAGCTCATACCAGGAACATGTAGGTATTTCCTTTTCTTTATAGGGAAGATTCATTCTTTGTGTAGAGGTTAAACTAGATCAGGGATTCTCAAAAGTACCGTCTGGAGTTCCTCAAGATCCTTTCAAGTGATTCATGAAGTCAAAACTATTTTCACAATAACAAAGCCATTCTCATTTCTAATATCAATATTTTATATAGGCAGCTATATCTAACAAAAAGTTTGAAAACCAGGAGATTAGATGAGATTTTTCCTTCTTTTTCAAGTGAAATCCTACAATGCTTTGAAATTGAGTGATGAATTCAAGGAATAGAAAACATTTTGCCTTGAATGTGAATGATGGAAAGGAGAGTAGAGTAGTGCAAGATAAATTTGAACAAATAGACTGGAGTAAGGCAGTAGAAAATCATAACTGTAAAGCAAAAGAGTTTTGTCTTTTATTGGTTGATGGTAGGATACTATAAGAAAAGAGGTGAGATCTTAACTGAGCCTTTTCTCTTTGAAACATCTATACTCTAGCACAAATCCTTATCCAAGGCATAGGTTTTCTATAACAGAATTTAGCAACTAATTAAAAATACTTTTATATTTCTTTAATTTTAATTTTTATGCATAGAAGACCACTCCGTCCTCAACTAGATTTTCTCATATATGCCCTATTGTGTCTAAATAATACATACTTTTCAACTTTTTGATTAAATTAATCCAGATGTTCCTATATTTTTGTTAGGATCAAAGAACAGTGAGCCAGAGCAGACTTGAAAAGACTGTAACTAAAAGTTAGGCAACAAGGTGCTGCTTAAACTAGTAAAAAAAAAAAAACACCTTTCTATTTGAGGTCAAAGGGCATGGGCTATGCCATTTACCACCTGTATGCAAGTTTGGTAAATCAATCAATCACTCAATTAACAAGTGTTTATTGGGGCAGCTAGGTGGCGTAGTGGATAAAGCACCAGCCTTGGAGTCAGGAGTACCTGGGTTCAAATCCGGTCTCAGACACTTAATAATTGCCTAGCTGTGTGGCCTTGGGCAAGCCACTTACCCATTTGCCTTGCAAAAAAAACCCCAAACAAACAAGTGTTTATTAAGTACCTGCTGCATGTCAGGCTCTAGGCTGATCACTAGGGATATAAGAACCAAAAATGAAACAATTCTTACTGTCCAGGAGCATACTTCTATTCCAGTGGAAGAGGTGACAGACCAGTGCATGAGAATATGCAACATAAATATCAAATGGGTAGATGCAAATCATTGCAAAGTAGTTAAATACAAAGAAGTTTCAGACCTCATTCATCCCTGCAGAAGATGATGCCTCTAAGCTGTATTTTAAAGGAAGAAAGGGTATCTTTGAGTAAGGGAAGAAAGGGCACTCTCCCAGACAGGAGAGACAGACATCAGGAGCAAGAAGACTGTCTTGTTTGTTAATGTCTACCAAAATTGGAAAGCTAGACTGGGAATAGGTTGTAGGGTTCTTAAAAAACTAACCAGAGGAGTTTGTGTTTTATCTTAGTGATAGTGGGAAGTCAAAAAAGCTGGTTGAGTTCCATTTTGCTGCTCAGATCTTTGATCTAGGAGGCAGCATGTAGGATGAACTGGAGTAAGGAGCAAGACTCCATTTCCTCAGTTATTACGTGAGATTATTAGATTAGAAGATATTTCATGCCGCTTTTAACTTAAAAACTGTGATCCTCTGACTTCGTGTGTGGAGTTATGGTATGGTATTGCTCTTTGAAAGTACAATATAGGGATATTGTTGAAGAATTTGAATATGAGATGAGATCAGTCTATTGGAGGAAAGAACATATGAGACATTAGTATCTGTAACTAGCCAATAACACAAGCCAAATTTATCCTAGAAAGGCCAGAGAGTACCACTGGTGGAGATATGGGTAGGCAAGTAGTCTGTGAGCAGATATCGAGGAACTTGTCTTGGGGAGTCTGGAGTTCAGAAGTAGGACATCCAATTCTAGAGGTACCCAGAGGAAGACAAAACATGGACTCTGATAATATAACGAAGTAGCAACATGGTTCCTAGAAAAATTGAATAGAGAAAAGAAGCATGGTTATAATAAGCAATTGTAAAATGTCTACTAAGTATCAGGCACTGCTCTGGGGATAACATAAAAATGATAGGATCCTTGCCCTCAAGGAGTTTACATTGTATCGGCAGAGATTAGGCATAAATAGGATAAAAAAAAAAAAAACATTTTACTAAAGAGAAGGAATACCAAGGTCAGAGTGGGACTAGAAACAAAATGGAGTCTGATGCTAAACTGTTACCAAGAAATGTATCTTTTCCATGCCCAAGGCTAAGATTGATTTCAGAGATTGGCCTGAAGCTAAATTTAGAGTTGCAGGTTAAGCAGCTACCTCTGCAAAAATTGGAATTGGGGTGAGTGGGGTGGGATGGGATGCATGCCCAGGGAGGCTTTCTGAACTCTATCTACCATAACTTTCATCTGGCTAGCAAGAAGGGTCTAATAGATACCAAATTTTAGTGCAGTTTTTATTACGAGAAGTCATGACCAGGAATTTAGCTACTTAAATAAGGTATGTTAAAAGAGAACTAAGGACTTCAGGTCTAAATTTTATGTATGGAAGATCAAGATAGACTTAAGAAAAAAAAATAAGTCAATAGGCATCATTTGACACTTTGGAATTTGTCATTGCTGGGTCATAGGCAGTTTAATAAGTCTTTAGGCATAATTTCAGATTACTTTCCAAAATGATTAGATCAGTTCACAATTCCATCAACAGTGAATTAGCATCCTAATTTTTCTACATCCCCTTTAACAAACATTTGTTGCTTTTCCTTTCAATCATTTTAGCTAATCTTATAGGCATAAAATGATATTTCAGGGTTGTCTTAATTTGCATTTCTCTAATAAATAATGATTTAGAGCATTTTGTTTCGATTTCTCTATCTAATTCCTTATGATAACAGTTTTTTCATCATTACTGGAAAAGATTTCAAATGTTATTCAAGTAAACACATTTATATTATATTCCAGTAATACCACTACTAGGTCTGTTCCCTAAGATGATTAGGGAAAAAGGCAAAGAACCTATATGTACTAAAGAACCTATATGTACTAAAATATTTATAACATCTCTCTTTGTGGTGGAAAAGAGTGACAGGGATGGCCCTCAGTTGGGAAATGCTGAACAAGTTGTGATATGTGATTGTAATGGAATACTTCTATACTATAAAAAAAAATGACTGGTTTGATGATCTTTGAACACTATGGATAGACTTGTACAAAGTAATGAAGAGTGAAATTAGTAGAACCAAAGGAATATAATAACAAATGTATATAATAAAAACAATATTATTTTAATAACAACTTTGAGTGACTGAGTCATTTTGACTATCCTAAATATCCAAATTAAATACAAAGGACATATATGAAACTATCTATTAGAGATTCAAGGTAAAAATAAAATCCATAGAAGACTGCATAGAGGAGCTGGAGCTTAATTTGGGCATTGGCAGATTCACTAATTCAGCAACTTTTTTTAAGTACTTATGTCGAGAAAACCTGTCTTAGCCTAGGGCAAGTCAAACTTCTCTGTGCCTCAGTTTCCTCATCCATAAAAGTCCCTTATGCCTCTAAATGTTCATGCTAATAATCCTATAAGCCTCCTAACCACATAAAAGAATCCTTTTGCTTAGTTGTAGGCATATTTATGTACTGTTGATATAGCCATGGGTTGGCTAAACTGTGCATGTTCATTGACCCAGAAATACCAGCATTTGGTAAGGACCCATGCATACAAAAATATTTATAGCAACTCTTTTTGTTGTGACAAAGAACTGGAAAATGCATGCCCATCAATTAGGAAATGATTGAACATATTATGGGACATGAATGTAATGGAATACTATTTTGAGAATAAAAAAGAGTTAAGGGGATGATTTCACAGAAACTTGTATAACTGATACAGAATGAAGTAAGTGAGCAGAACAAGGAGAACAATGTATGCTATAACAACATTGTAAAATTGGAAACATTAAAAGATTTAAAAAATCTGATCAATACAAAGATCCACTATAATTTCAGAAGGTCAGTTTTAATTTCCAACAATGGAACTTATCTCCTGAGAGGTGGTGATAGATTAAAGGTAGAGAATGAGACACAAGTTTTCAGACATAGCCAATTTAGACATTTATTTTGCTTGATTATGTACACTTATCAAAAAGATTTTTTTTCCTCTTTAGGGGATGGTGGGAAGGAAAGAAAATAAATGCTTATTAATTGAAAATCATAAAATTTATAATTAAAAATAATAAGATAATATACCTGCTACAAGGAGTTTGAGGTTGGTAGGATATGTAATTATATTCAGTTGAATTTAGAAGAGAAGAGAAGAGAAAAGAAAGAGAGAAGATAATTAACAAAGGAAGACAGGTTTGCTTAGAGAAGTTTTGAGTTAGGGAATATAGGAAATACTTCAAAAGGATAATGATTAGATTGTTGAGCCTTGAGAACTAGGCAAAGAAACTAGAATAGGAAGTGATCTTCATTCAGCCTTTAAGACAACATGTCAGTATTAAATTTGAAATTCTTTTCATAGGGTAGGTTAATGATTTGAACTTGTGTTGAATTTCAGTGATCCAGTAATTGGCAAAGCCTCCTAAATTCTGTGCATTAGGCCTTGCCAGTTTTAGTGTCTAAGGTTGAAATGTCATACCTTTCAAGAGAAAGAATACTGAGAGGTGATTTAAGCACAGTGTTCAAAAAGGTAAAGGATTTTGGGGGGATAGTGATTACTTCTAGCTATACTGAGAACAGATAGAAGGAAGCAGGTTTAAATTGCTTCATCAGAAAGAGAGAGAGAAGTTAAACATGACCATGAGTTTTCTGACAATTGAGTTGTTAAACATTGTAGTGATCAGTTTCCAGCTGAACAGATAGCTTCAAAGACACTAATAGACAAATATAAAAAAGGACTTCTTTTAGTCAAAGGGTAGCATTAGAATTACATATTGTCTAGGATTAAATCTTTCTGATTTTATGCAAAAAAGGTTTCAGATTTCTTCTTCATGTATAGTGGTAATCAGGGAAGACCTTTTAAGCCTAAACAGACAGTAAGTTCAGAAATAAGACTTGATGCATCAGCAGCTGAGAGATGAGGCTATCTCATAGCCCGGACAAAAGGGAGTTTTTATCCAGGTACACAGGAAGGATAATTCATTACTTTTCAGAGCCTCACAGTATGACTTGATTGTTTTTTGCTTGAAATGTTGTGGATCACTGAAAGATCTAGCAAAATCATATTCAAACCAAAGTATAAAAACTAAGTCTATATAAATCATGTTTCTCATGTTAATATGAATGATTGAAGGATGTTTTATAATTTGAACATTTCTTTCCCTCTCAACTTATGGTGGTTAAGGATTCCAAATCACTTTTTAAAAACAATGAAATACCATCTCACCTTATCTCAGGAATTAATAGTTTTAAATACTCTGATATTTTCAGATTTCTTCTTTTCTTTCAATACCTTAATTGAATTTTATTCTCATTTTTAAAAACATTAGATTATCCAGATCCAGTAAAACTTTGTAATTCAACAACTTATAAACTATCATGACTCCACAAATTTAAGAATTTTGATCATAATTAATATGACTTCTGAAGATTTCATTAGCCCCCAGGAGCTTTTTCTTAAGCATTAATTTGCAATTCCTGATGTGGAATTACACCAATCATTCATTTGACCTCGAAAAGACCTCAAATCTTATTTACAAAGTACTATGCAAAACTTTCTTTTCTTAGAGTATTTCTCCAACTTTACTTTTAGCATCCCAGCTCCTTACCTTTCCAAGTCTCCAGTTCTCTTAAGAAGTACCATAAAATTCTTAAAATAATTTTTAGTTTGAGTATACTTTTGTAATTGTCAAAAATAAATACACCTCACAAAACAGTAATGGGCAATAAAATAAGAGAATGACAACGTAATTAGGTCTTTGGAATCAAGTAAATCTGGGTTCAAACCTGCTTCTGTTAATTACTTCTCTAAGTGACCTTGGGCCAAGCATTTAACTTCCTGGAGGTTCAGATTATTCACCTACAAAATGAGACTGTTGAATTTGATGGCATTTGAGCTCTCTTCCAGGCCTAAATATGTGATCTTATGAATGCCAAAAACTTAAAAAAATCACTACTGTGGCAATTTATGTGTTGCATTTTTAGTAATTTATCCCAAATTAACTCAGGATAAAATCTTAATTCCAACTTGGACAATAAATTAAAACTGTGTACTACTGATTCAATAGACTCCCTTGTTAGTTTTTTGGGAGGGGGAGTTGCTTCGTTTTAAGGCACATCTAATGTCAGAATTCTAGTTACATTAGCAATTTTGATGAATATATGTTACTCTGAAGTCCTATATTCATTATCAGCAAGAACAGCAACATGGTCTAGTCTCATACCATGCATATTTGAAGGATCTTTCAGGTTTCTCTTTTTATTAATGCTTCATCACCCTGTTGTCTTTATATTCTCATTCTCTTCCATGCCGTTTTAGGAATGCTTTATAATAAGACAAGAAAGCTAAATAGAAGCATTTAATCATATGTAGATTTAGAGCTAGAAGGGGCCTCCGAGTTAATCTGGTCCAGCCTTCTCATTTTACATTTGAGGAAACTGAGTCCAGAGAGGAGGTATACTCAAGATCACATAGCTGGTGAGCAGCACAGGTGGAATTTGAATGCAAGTTCCCTGATACGAGATCTAATATTCTTCTTCTACATACTGTACCTATACAGAAAGATACAGAATATACTCATCTATTCATCTAGAATATTTGGTCTCCTACATGATATGGCATTGAATGCTTTCATGCAGCTCTTCCTAGTACTGCTGCTGCTTTTTCTTTACAATCATCTTCAACATCAGTTATATTTATAAAGCCTTTTGAGATTTGCAGAGTGCTTTAAAAATATTTTATTTTGTCTTCACTACAGCAATTTGGAAGTTAGATGCTATTATTATCCTTACTTTACAGATGAGGGTGCTCAGGCGGGCAGAAATTAAGTGACCTACCTGGGTTTAAATGGTTAGTAAGTATCTGTCACTGAATTTGAATTCAAGTCTTCTTGACTCCAAGTTGGGTGCTCCATCAATCAGTGCTTCCAAACATATTCCCTTTTAACAATTCAATTCACATCCTCACCCAGAACATACATGTATATGTTTTAACCTGTGAGTTCCACACTCATTTCTTTTGATTCATCTCATATCACCATCTGAGCAGTTTTATGCAATCAGAAAATGGAAGCCTTCCTAAGAAGATAGATGATCTTCCATAAAGGATAAATATCATTGCAGTTCTGAGTACCACCGAATTTG
The DNA here is from genome assembly GCF_037893015.1 of Macrotis lagotis. Lineage (NCBI taxonomy): Eukaryota > Metazoa > Chordata > Mammalia > Peramelemorphia > Peramelidae > Macrotis > Macrotis lagotis. The sequence goes on from NC_133666.1 coordinate 220,602,159, forward strand.
CAACCCTTGTAGGCTAGCAACCAGGTTGGACTATCAGTTTAGAGTCTGAGTCAAGTTATCTTTCAAGTAGCTGGAGGCCTGCAACAGTGAGTCATCTCAATTAATACAGGCAGTTAGCTTCACCTTCTGTCCTTTAATTCTCTCCCCAGTGTCATGCATTTCTATCTGATCTTCAGCCAGTAGTTACTGCTTCTAACAGCCCATGTAAGCCTGTTTTCCACTCTCAAGAACAACAGACCTCTCTTTTCTTCCTTTCAAATATAGACATTATATATATATATATATATATGTATATATATATGTATGTAAAATCTCATAACCATGCCCTTTCTTTTGTTATGTTCACTGCTACACCTGATCTTCCTATGCTATGTTCAAGTAAGGCCAATGCAATACTTAGGCTTTATGTAGGACAGATTTAGGGGATGAAGAACCATTCATATTTAGCACAATTTCGTATCTCCCTCATTTATCTGAAATTTCAACCACTAGAATCACTCCTTCCGCTCAAGAAACTGTTTCCCATGAGCCCTTGTTAAAAACGTACCTGCTACTCAGGAGATGTAAAACATAAACAGGCATTGTTATTAGGTTATTTGCTTATCAGATTGTTTTAGCAGTTAAGAAGAAAGTATGTGACAAAGATTTAGAACACAGGACAGGTTAATTCCAATGTGGGAAAGTGTTTGGAAAAGGACTAGAGTATGAAAGTATGCCAATGGGGAGAAAGGAAGGAGGAGGCTGGCTGGGGAGGAGGTGATTGTTGCATTGAGGAGAGCCTGAGACAGCATCTGATCAGTGTAAGCTGAGCTGCCATCTGAATGGATGGCAATGTCCCTACATTGCTGGCCCCTGCCAGCTTTTAGACTCTCGAGAACTCCAAAAAGATTGAACACAAATTCTGTTCAGTTATTAAGATTTAGATATGGAAAAGAGTCTAGAGATCACATCTTCTAACCCACTCATTTTATAGAAATAAGTGACTCCCAGAGTCATGCAGACAGTAGGGAGTAGAGTCAATATTTAAACCAATATTGCCCAAGTCCAAATTCTGTACTTATCCCACTACCACATAGGTCTGTTTACATAATAGTAACCCTTGGGTTCTTTAAATTCTTGTGCTTCGAAGGTCCATAGAATCAGAGGAGAGAAGTCAGATTATCTAAAACAGGAATAAGTCCCTTTATCCAGTAAGAAGTGTTTATGAAAAGCTGTATGAAAATCATATTTCATTAAAGTGCATTTAAATCAGTTTTTATTTTTTTAATGAACTGAGTGCTTGTTTTTGAAAGTAATTCTGTATTCATATTTTAATGAGAATAAATATATTCTCATTTATCTATTTCATGAATCTGAATTTTGGATATTGGGTTTTCTTTTTTTTATTAAAGATTTTTTTTGAGTTTTACAATTTTTTCCCCCCAATCTTACCCCCCCCCCACAGAAAGCAATTTGTTGGTCTTTACTTTGTTTCCATGTTGTACATTGATCCAAATTGAGTGTGATGAGAGAGAAAAATCATATCCTTAAGGAAGAAACAAAAAGTATAAGAGATAACAAGATCAGCCAATAAGATATCTTTTTGTTTTCTAAATTAAAGGGACTAGTCCTTGAACTTTGTTCAAACTCCACGGTTCTTTATCTGGATACAGATGGTATTCTCCATTGCAGACAGCGATATTGGGTTTTCTTACAGAAAATCTATATTAGTAAATATAATATTGCACTTTGTCTAAGCCATCTCATTGTCAACATACATTAAATATTACCAAATTGTTCTTATATCATTTAAAATAGATCTTTAAATAGATCTAATTAAGACAGTTTAAAACTTGAATTGCTTGATATTTTGATATTTTGTAGTATTTTGATTATAACAAACTTTAAATTCTTGTAGTTGACATAAAATTAGAGAGAGGGTTGTCATCTTTTTTATTTTCACCCGACATTTCAATAGTGGGGTTTGGGGGAGAGGAGGAGTATTAGAAGTCATTTGTCTGAGAATACAACTGAAGACTTTTTATAAATACCTTATAGTTAATTTAATAGGTTTATTATAATGTGAATTTATTGTCTATTCAGAAGATCAGATTTAATAAAGGAAACAGTAATTTTAGTAATTTGTATAGTTTATTTGAATAAATAAAAATCAAATCAAACAGTGTTAATGTAAGACTATTAAAATGGAGGAAATAAGAGCTGTACTTCCATTTTATCTTATAATAATGGAAATACAGCTCTTATTTCCTCCATTTTAGTAGTCTTACATTAACACTGTTTAATTTGATTTTCATTTATTTAAATATATTCAATGTATATTTAGATATATTATACAATATATTTCCTCTCATTTCTTTAAGATGTATTCTAAGTCCTTCTAAGATTTCTATAAATATATTAAACATTGTATTTTGTCATGTATTTGAGGGATATATGCAAATGCTCCAAAAGATAATTGGTAGGAATATTGTACATTTTTGTGGGATAAAGAAATGAAGTGCATTTGAAAGAAAGTATGCTTAAAACTAAATTAAGCAATATATTCTCATTATCTCTTCTAAGCTCTAAAGTTTCTTAGTGGTATATAATGCCATATAAAGATTTAGAATGTATGCTATATAGATATAGATATAGATATAGATATATAGATACATTTTATCTATCTGTCCATCCATCCATCCATCCATCCATCCATCCATCCATCCATCCACCATTAAATTGTTTTTTTGTCTATCTGAATTTTATCTTAGTAAGGCTCTTATTGTATGACAGAAATAGTTTGGATTTCTGTAAAGTTATAAAAGTCAACTTTTAACAATTGAAGAAGGAAAGCACAGTCTTAAATCCATAAAAATGAAATAATTTGTGTATCATTGTTTCCTTGAAGATTTATTATTTTAGCATTTTGTATGTAGCCTTATAAAATACCAGACATATCTTCATGGTCTTGTACAGAGGGATACTAATACCAAATTTCAATCCAATTTAAGAATTATTTTAAAGTTCATTGTGTATTCTTAGATAATGTTTTGGGGAATTTTGTTTTGAAAAAATATATATACACACACACACACACACACAAAAACAGCAATAAAAAATTTCTGCTGAAATTGTGGGCTAAATACTCTTGTTATACATTTACAGGGTTAATTTTTCATTTTATTAAGAGAACATTGCTTATTTTGCTATTTTGCCTAATATGAGATACTTTCCTTCAGTGACTCCTTCCTTCCTTCCTTCCTTCCTTCCTTCCTTCCTTCCTTCCTTCCTTCCTTCCTTCCTTCCTTCCTTCCTTCCTTCCTTCCTTCCTTCCTTCCTTCCTTCCTTCCTTCCAGAAGACCTACTGTAGAAAATTTTTTAAGAATTTGATTTTTTTTACTTATGGAAATAAACAAGTTTAAATTTTAATGTTCAGGAATTAAGATTGATTTTAGAGTTCCTGTGATATTTTATGATGTTGAAATTTATTCTTAGTTTTAAAAATAATATTGAGCTTTCCCCCATAGTTACCCAACTCTTTTTTCTTCTCTGTGTTCTGTATAATCCTGAAAGAATTTACAGCCAGCTGTTGAAAATAAGCCAGTTTAAGAATTCACTGAAAGCTAAGGGATTCATCAGTATATATTTACTGTCTGAGGCTGATATAGCTGTAAGTTTTTTTAGATTCCATTGATCTATTGCGCATGTTCCCTCCCTAGGTTGCAAGACGTGCTTCTATTTGCATAAGGCCCTGGGCAAGGTTCTTTCTTGCATTGATTGGCCTGTCCAAGGGAGCCTGATGTGTTCTTGCATTGATCACTTTGTCTTTTCTTGGAAGACAGTGTTACACTGAGTTCATCTCAAACATTCTAGGGAGAAGGTAAAACTTTACTGCAGATGTCTCAATTTTATTCAGATGTTCCTTTGAGTATAGGCCCTTTTGCAAGGATAAGTATCTTTTTTTTTTTCTAGTATGGATGGTACTGCAGTTTGAATGCTCTGTAGGTTAGATTTTTATTTGAAAAGCAACGTTAAAGAAAATTGCCAGAATGGATGTCACTTAGCTTGGGCTATTTTTGTTATTTAAAACAATGTATTTAGCTCCCAGGTCAAAGTCATTAATTCTTTTTAAAGATGGTCTCTTAAGTCTAAAATTACTCTAAAATTTGTGGGTGTCTGTGCTTAGGTTACCATTCTACTTACTAACTTTATCCTTTCTTCATTTTGATTAGAAGGATCTTATTTTTGTACATAAGAAAATGAATTGTATAAGTTTCACAATGAAGCAAAAGGCCAATATTGCTTGCCTGGTGCCTGTCATCAATGTTAATAATGTGGATAGCACTAACTTGTCAAATAGGAAATGATTAGTCAGTTGTACTTTGATTTTTTTTGGAAAAATGTATTCCATTGTAACATAACTTTGATAGGGTGCTATTTGGTGTCTTGGGGGATGTGGTTTAAGGATTAAGCTTTTGGCTTAATCTCTGAGGAACTGTGCAATGAAGTTTTAAAATTTAGCCCTCCTTATTGGTTGGTTTCTAAATCCACATTTATACTCACTGCCAAAAAAAAAAAAAAGGATAATTTGCCTTCAGAGCTACTTTTCAGGGAAATGTCCATCACTGCCAATATTATATATTTTTAGTGTCCAACTAGTTTAATGAGTTTTCTGTCTAGATGAAGTGAGAAAGATGTAGGGCATCATTTCTAAGTTTTTAAAATGTCATGGTTAAATGTGTTTACTTTATTACTTTACTATTACTTTAACACTGCCATTACAATTCCTTAACTAAATTTGTAAAACTTATTTTAGCAGCATTTAATGCAAAACCAGTTGTTGCTAATCATTTTTCCATTCCAAAAGAATCAATATTTTGTGATATATCATTATAATATAAACATTAAAATTAAGAAAAATAATTTCATTAATTAAAATCTGTCATCCTATTGTGTTCCATAGGTTGACTTTTTTAACTTTTTATAAATATTTGACTTATAATTTGATACATGTCCCTTTTGATTAAATCCTGCCAAGTTAGGATTCCTAGGATAAAGCCAAAACTGGAATGGATGAAATGTCTTTTGTGCTATGGTAGCAGCAATGACAAATTTTAGATGATGTCACTTAATTTTTAGAAGATATACTTTGAAAGTGGCAACATTAGTGCTTCAGAACCAAGACTGCTATTGTTTAATCTCTATTTTCTAACATTGACAAATTTTAGGTGATGTCACTTAAATTTTTAAAGATATACTTTGAAAGTGAGAGCATTAGTGCTTCAGAACCTCGCTTGCTATTGTTTAACCTCTATTTTCTAACTAATGTCAGTCAGGTACATGGTATTTATCTAGTAAATGAAAATTTCAGTAAGCATGAGGCATTATTTAAGTAAATAATACATATCAAGAGACATGACCTCATATTAGACAAATAAGATTTGTAGATAATTGAAGCTTAACTGAAATGTTGAAAATTGTTAGTCATCATTAAGCATGAATCATAAACATATTAGGACAAGCGCGGTGACCTGAGTGTATAATCAGGATTTAGTCTGAGTTTAATTGTTAAGCAAAAACAATATATAAAAATATCAGAGAAACACAGCGATAAAGGTATTACAATGAAAATTCTTTCTTTTGATTTTTTTATGCAGCATAACACATTGTAAATATACTTTTACTAATAATAGTTGTATAGCGCATGCATATATTCTACTTAAAATTAAGCAAAGGTTTATTTTCATATTTGAATAAATGAGGTATTTATTCTGGTCCGCTGCTACATGTAGAATGTTCTCATGAGTGAAAGAGAATTTTACCTCTGAAGTCAGAAGGGTATATTACATAACAACCTGTGATCAAACAAGCCAATTCAGATGAAGAAAATGTTATTAGTGATTTAATAGAGCTATTGACTACAAACAAGCAACAAGAGTACACAAGTGTCTAGTGATTCAGGATATCCTTTTTAAAAAATCCACAACAGTTAGCATTGAACAATAACTCGAAACCAAAGTGATCAAAAATTCTTGGTTTGAAGAGGAAAATATTTCATTTTATGTTTGAATTGACTAGATTGTCTATTGTTTAATTCAATCATAAGTGTCATAGTTTCCCTCCCTTCCAAAATTTACACCACGTAATTGGCTTCTTGTCTGGACTTGAATGAAAAAAAATAAAGTTTTTGGTATTTGATGAGGAGGAAAAAAAAGGAAATAGACCCCTTTGTAATTACCATGATGCAGTAGATTGACTGCTGTTTTTATTAGCACACAGGTAATATATATAACCTGAACTTCAAACTGGAGGCCTCTGTTCTCCTTAAGTTGCGCTCACAGGTACAGGGGAATTCATGTGCATTGGAAGAAAATCTTTGAAGTATATTCACTATGACTAGAGTCTCTATAAAATATTTTAAGGGAAACTGGGGAAGGTTGAGAAGTTTTACTGTAAAACTTGGAAAGGTTAAAGCAGCTGGTAAGAATTTATCCAATGAAATTCATTAACCTTTTTCATTATTTAATAGTGAAATAAAGCATTGCCCCAAAGCTTTGGAGTTGATTACTGTTTTCCAATAATAATTTTTAAGTAATGGAAAGAAAGTTTTACTAATTTCATTTCACATTTTCTCATTTTTATTTTCTGAAACTTCTTGCATTTATTATTTTGCTCCCTGGGAATTTATTATTCATTTTAAAACTGCTGTAATCAAACATTGGATTATCATGCTTTCTCTCCTTATTTCCCATAATGATGCAATAACTGCAATAAAAATAATTTTCTTTTATAAAATCAAAGATCTGTAGAAAAAATTTAAATACTATGGTTTTATCAAGATTCTGGAGCTTTTTTTTTAATGCCAGTATCCAGATATTTCATCTATATGTATAATTTGTTTAGCAGTATGATCTAACTATATTGATTAGTTGATTTTTTAAATTCAATTGGAATTCAGTTAAATTATAATTTTGATTTTCATATCTATATGTATATATATAGATGTATATATTTATGTCTTAAATTATCTTCATCAGAAAATTAATAGCAAAAATGTGATCCTTCATTCAATAATTACTAAAATGCCATAGGTATACCTTCTTTCATGCAAAGGTTTTTCTTTTCTAGGAAATTGTAGAGAAGGGAGTAGGGAACTGTTTAGTAAATAATTTGAGAAAAATATAAAAAAGAATCTCAAGATATGTCATTTCTGAATAAAATGACAAGAATTTGCCAACTTTTTCCTGTTCCTTTCTTTAAAAGGTGACATCAACAATTGGTATGTATTGATAAATGGAACCAATCCTGATTGTCTCAACTATCTGTAATGAAAGAAATAATGGCAGATAGCCTAATATTTACAGGGGATTATATGTATGTCTGTATATGGTTTTTTTTCCTACTGAGTATTCTTTCCAAGCTTTCTTATAGATATAGCTGTAGGTCATTTTAAGACTGTGATCCTGAATTTTGCTTTAATGAAAGTCTCTAATTAAAGATTTACTATACATATGTATAATGTTCTAAATATATATGAAAGCTTATGGAATAATGTTTACAACTGCCATATGTTTGCAAGGGACATACATTTCTTTGATACTGTAATGAATACACATATGTTAAGGAGATACCTTGCTTTTCAATTTTTTCCATCATCATTACTGTTTATCTCTAAAGTTTTAAGGCACCTCCTCTTCTGTAGTATCCCACTGTATATGGGTATATATACCTACACATCTGTGAATTTAGATTTTTCATAGGATCAGATCAACAGCAGTAATTTTGAAATAAATTTCTTTATTGTATATCCAAGTGTATATATTACTGATTTCTCATCTATGACAATTCTAATAGCCCAAGTCAAGTATAATCATACATATATTGATGCTTATAACTTAGAACAGGAATTCCAGACCTTTCTTATTTCTATTGACCTCATAGGTATGATGGTCTACTGCTTTTCAGTCACCCTTTCTACTCAGCTGAATCCCATTAAACATCACATTCTTAATTCTCCATTTTAGTAATGCCCACCACTGTTTGTAGCAAATACCATTTTCCTTTTCATCTTTTAGTATGTTCAAAAAAAACTCATCCTAGTGTTAATGTACACATCTCTTCCTCCCTCTCCGCACTCTTCCCACTCCTCCCCACACCTTAAAACAGTACACATGCTTTCTGTAATTTGGATGCACTTAATTTTAAATGCACCCCACCTGTCCCTCCAAATCTCTTTTTTTCAGGGAATGAAACAAAGTACTGAACCTGGAATCAAAGGCCATGGATTCAAAACCCCATCCAACCCCTTGTCAGCTCTGTGTGCTTGCACAAGTCAGTGTTCACTTTTAGCTTTCATCTCCTTATCTGTAAGATAAGGGACTATACTAGATACTAGGTGTACTCTAATATTCTGTTATCCTTTATTGTGCTCCATTCCTCCACCCCACCCCCTGACTTTAAAACTTGTTTCTCTTTTCTCTGTCAAGGGACTAAAAGAAAAAAAATCTCATCTATCACTTTATATAATCCTTTAATAACTAATAGGTAATCATCAGAGGTCTCACAGTTGAATTAAAGATGACATAAGTATCCATTAAAACTGAAATTTACAGGACTGTTCTGCTTGACGGAAAGACTGTGCCAACTAATCATTTATAATGTTTGCTCCTGTTGAAGAGTTGCCAGAAATTACTTGATAGTTAGTGCCAAGCATGACACTAGTTCTTTGCTGTCAATTGAAGTTAGCATTTCATGTCTGTTTTCTACCATGGAAAGAGAGAGGTCTCTTCATGATTGTGACTGATTAAACTCCTAACTTAGTGTTCACTTTCACTCTGCCTAACCAGGTATGTGCCAGTTTAAACTGCTGTGAATTTTTATGTTGTTAATGGATATAAGGGGAGAATGAATATATGGAAAATATTCACCATAAAGTAGTTTATTTTGATGCAGTAAAATTTAAGCAAAATCTCAGTTAAAATGAATAAGATAAAACAAAAAAAAGCACATTTCCATTTGAGTGAAATTTGATCTTAATTTATGGATGTTTTTCCTAATTTATGGAGAAAGTATATTTTGGCATTTTTCAATTAGATAACTTTAACTCTTCTAATATTGAATTTGTAGTATTCTCATGGTAAACATGTAGACTTTAATTGAATTGAAATAAAGATATTGGCCTTTGTTTTCCTAGCAGTTACTATAGATTGTCTAAATGCCCATTGACTGCCATCCTGAGTACTGCATATCTGATTGTCTAGTGAACTTAAAGCACTGGCATCTTTATTAGTTTAGAGATGAAACTTTAAAATATGTGTTTATATATTAGAGTTGTTTCATAAATGGCACATTACAAATATAATTTTTAAATGCTAGAATGAGAGTAAATGTATAATTTCTTTTTAGCAACAAATTGAATATAAACCTTTGTGTGTGTGTGTGTTAAATAGCCCTTTTTAAAAAACATTCATACATATAAAATTGAGCTGTTTCATTTTTATATTAATTTGTGTTTCATTGTTAGATGATATATATACAAATAAATATATTTTTCCAATATCTAGGTTGTTTCCTACAATATTTGGCATATATATATATATATATATATATATATATATATATATTATTGGAGGGGGGTTCCATTTTGTTTGTTTCTTATTTAATTTTTTCCTATTTTTGGATCATATGTTGAAACACTATTACTAATGAACATGTGGGCAAGAATTATAATTCACAAGAGGAGGAAATAACTTTATTTCTTTGGCATACTGCCTCTATAGAAAAGAAACAAGCTTAATTTTTGTATATGTGTTAAATTAATCCAGAAAACTCTTTCCCCTCAAAAGTGGAATACATTAAAATTTTTCTCTATCTACAGATAGTATAGTTTTTGTTTTATGAAGTTGTGTTTTATTTCTTTTTTATTTTAGAAATGAATTTTCTACATTATCCACAATAGAAGTTATAGCATCAGATACTAATAATTGACTAAATATGTTAACCTCCTATTACCACCCCAAATAAAGGGGGGGAAATTGTCCAAACACTCATTACAGGTTTAATTACAATTTCTGATGGATTTGAAACGTTCTGACTGTGTTCTGGCCATTTCAATTTAGTCATTCAGCCCATGCTGCCTGTATTGTGTATTCAGCAATTCCTATTAGACATCTTCACAGTGAGTGATTCTGCTGGGCTTTCTGACACCCGCTTTCATGCATGGCCTGCTATTCTGTGTGGATTTTTTTTCCTGAGCTGCCTGGAACATTAAAGACATCTTGGCCATGTCAGTCTGTGTACAGTATATAATATGTGCATGTGGTATGGTGTGGATAGGACTCTATACATGGCTGTGATTTTTTGGTGTGCCTAAATATAGACCTGGAGATATTTTTGAATAATTATGAATTTATAATTACTCCACATGTAGACATACATTTCTTAGATATTTAATCTTACTAGAGGTTCCCTGTGCACATTATCAACTTCCATTAGATTTTTATTGTCTGTTGTTATTGACACTAGGGGGCACTGCTTATCCTTAGTTGTATCTCTCTTCAGGGATAGTGAGTAAAACAAACTCCACTGATTTTGTGATCTTATTTTAATTAACAATTGAATTTTGAAAAAAATCAGGACTGTTTAATTCATTGTTATTTGGGTTATATTCTCATGTCTACATGCAGTGCCAGCACTGTGGTGTGGAGCTATTTGCTCTCACAAACAGTATCCAGTGTCCCTTACAGTAACATTTTTTTTTCATTTGAAATGTCATTCTTGGCAAAGACAGAAGGCTAAGTTTGCCCAGTGATGAGGTTTAGATCCCTTGCCAGCTGTGCTTCTCGCCAGCAAGTGTGATGAACAGCTTTAGAAAGCAAGTGAGAGAAAGCATGGAAGAGTTAGTGTGATTCACTTGAACAAAGGTCAAGAGAAAGATGGGCAGAGGACAAGAACAGGAAGTATGAGAATTAATAATTTATGGGTTTTCTTTCCTGTAAATTTTTGTATTGGTGCTTGTTAATCAATTTTTAGGACCAAAAAGTTTCAGTGTTAGTTATAAAAATTATATACCTAGTGAAATGTTTCAAAACATTTTAAACATATTATATTTATATTTTCCTCTATTTCAGCTAATCACTGAAAAATAAGTACACACAAATGTATGTATGTTCCATTCCATTCATAATTATGTTTACAGCCTGTATCCATGGCAACAACTTGGTAAAGTGAGAAATTGGCAATAAAGTTGAATAACTAAACATTTTTGATTCACAAATATAGACTGGTTCATTTTTTCTTAATGTAAAGCATGAATATGTACTTTAAGCATTTATTTAGAACATTTGTATCCTGACTAAGCCTAAATGCTCCTTGTTTCAGCCTAGGATAACACTGCAAATTATAAGGACCTATGTATTTGACTAACAATATATTTAAAATACTAGTTTTGTTTAATCAAATGCAGATACTTAAAAATATAAAGTTGGTTCAGAGCAATTCAAAATGTAAAGCAGTTCTTATAAAATATATATATAGAGAGATTTTCCTCTATACCAGTTCTGGGTCAAATCTGGTAATATATTGTATTCCTTTTATACACATCTTGAATTTCTACCCTGTCCTTTAGCACTTTTTTATGATTTAAGAAGTTTTAGTTTTTTTAAAAAAAAAAAAGATTGTGATAATAGTGATATTCTACCAGAAAGAAATTATTAGTGAAAATCTTTTTAGTAAAGATGTGAAAATATGGAAAAATATAATATTTAATCATTTTAAAACATAAACTACATATATATTTAAAAAATCATTCCGATTCAAATGCAAACAGAATTTGTTTCTATGAAAAGAAGCATTGCAAAACAAAACATTTTATGTATGGGATGAGGTAGTATGCAGAAATCAACATAGATGTTTGTTATCTATATGTAAGTTATTAACATACAATTTATCATTCTTTTTATTTTAATTTTTCAAAGTGATTTTTTATAATCTTCATTGGAATTCATATGCTTTAAGTATTCTATCAAAGTAATTAGGTGTGTGTGATGTGCTAAAAGTTAATACACTCTTCTAAGAGAAAGCTTACCAGTTTTATTATGTAGTTTTTCTAATTGTTTCTATATAATAGCAGTAGTCTGGGCCAGTTTAAGTTTATACCTGATCTTTAGTAATAGATCTGTCATTTAACAAGAGCAGTCATCACCTAGTTATGCCTTATCAGTTCATAAGCAAAGCACTGATTAATCAATATGGGGCAGCTTTTGCTATATTCAACATTTTATAATTTGAAATGTTATTTTCCTGGTACTAACCATCTACAAGTAATCAGATGCCAGCACAGTTATAATAGGTTTTTCCCCTCCTAGCAGGATGTTGCTTTTGGCTATCGAAAGTTAATTTCAGATCCTGATATACTTGCATTAATTTTTGAGACATTGGCTATGTGTAGAACAGCAAAGAATAACATGACCATCACACTACTATGCTGTAGCTAATCGTTTATTACCTCAAGCCAAAGGAAAGCAGTGTTAATGTGAAGGCCACCATGTCTCTAGGAAAGGAAGAAACTGACAGGAAAACTCTAAGAGATTGCTTCCTAAGGGTCTTAAGAGAGGACCAAGAAAACACACACACACACACACACACACACACACACACACACACACACACACACACATACAAACATACATTAGCTTCATTGTGTCAGTAGGGAGACTTCAACACCTTTCAGAGAGATTTGAGCACATTTGAATTTTTCTTTGTTAATATTTTCTTGAGTATAAAGCTGTACCTTCTCTCCAAATAGTTTTGCTTTGGACTAGAAAAGGTTGTTTTAATGTTATCTTTTCAAAACCAGAACCTCCAGAAAATATGTGATTAACATTTTCATCAGCTAGAATGATTTGTTCACCATTAAGTTTGAGTAGTTTGGTCATTTCTGATGAAGATGAATCTTTTCTCTTTTATTTTTTGAGTGACACTGAGCATTAATAAATTTGATCAGTCAGATTGGTAAAGTCAAAATTTGGCACATATAATCTAATCCTCAGCAAGTTGTAACCCAAAACTTGCATAACTACAAGTCATCATTGACCAATAATATCACAAGGGGTGGAAAAGACCCAAACTTCTATACACATTAAAAAGGAACCAGATATACACTTATATGTTAGTCTATTTTAGCAGCTTTTAATAAACTATAAAAATTTTTTCCTTCACCAAAAACCTCTGCTGATGCCTCATTGGTAGAATTAAACTACTATTAAACTAGACAATCCACAATTACAGTGTTGGAATGTGTGCTTCTTTCAGAGGATGGGCCTAACTAATCACAAAAAGGTTTATACACCAAATTTGCCATCAGGGAATGTTTTTTTGGGTTTTTCTTTTATACCTCAGCAGCTTAGGGGCACTTCCTAGTAAGCTGCAATCAGATCTCATTCTGTATCAGTAGGAAGAAAATGAAGATCCTTAAAATCTTTTCTTTGTTATTGTTTTTGTTGTTATTTGAAGCCAGACTTTCTGTATCTTCAGTACATATGAAAGAGTGACCAGGTAGCTGCATTTTACTAGTATTTGGTCTTATTCTTCAATATGAAAGTTTTAAAATCAACAGGACTCACCTCTGTCAGTGAATTAATTTTTAATTGATTTTTAGCCTGAGTCCTCTTTAACAACTGTAGGCAATAGTTATTTCTTAACTACCTACAGTGATACTGAGGCACTGAAGGTATAAAGTAAAAATGAATCAGGTTGTCTTTACGCTCAAGAATCCTCCATTCTTTTCTGGGGAATAGGGAAAGGTGATAATTCAGAGAAGTGAAGGCAAGTAAAATACAAGTTAATTGGGAGTGGAGTATACTGGCAATTTGGGAAATCAGAATAATGCAAGTGTAGGAACTGAATCTTGAAGAAAACCAAGAATTCTCTGAAGCAAATTTGAAAAAAACAGTGTATTCTAGGTCTGGGGAACCCAGAAGGAGATTGAATGTTGGGTATTGCCAATTTGACCTGAATTTAGAGTATGTAAAAGTAAGTAATATTCAGTAAGGCTAGAAAAGAAGACTGGAGACAGATTACAAAGATTGTTAAATGACAAAAAGATTTGTAATTTATCCAAGAAGCAATTAGGCACCCCAGAGTTTCTTGAGCAAAGGACTTCTGGTCATCCCATCAACTTGAAAGTTGCAGGGAAAATAGTTTGGAGATGAGAGCAAGTAAATGACAATATGAGTAGTCCAAGGAAAAGTTAATGAAAAATCTAAACTAGGAAGATAACCATGAGTGAACAGGAGTGTGTGTATGGATATACATACATACACACACACACACACACATATATGTGTGTGTGTGTATATATATATATATATATACACATACAGAATTAACAAAATTTTAGGCAATTGATCAGATTCAGGAAGTAAACAACAGGGGAAAAATTGAGATAATTAAGGATGATTCTGCACCTGGTTAAGGTGTTAGAAATAGGGAAGATATAAAAATATGGAAAATAATTTGGGAGTGAAAAATAAGTTCAATTTTTAATATGTTGCAATGACTGGAACATCTTGTTGAAAGTGTTCAGGAAGTGACATGGACTAGGAAAGGCTAGATATGTAGATCTGAGTCTTCTGCTTATAAAAAAATAATTGAATTCATAGGAGCCAATGAAAATATCCAAAGAATGGGTAAATAGAGGAAAAGTAAAGACCTAGATAAGAGTTTTAGGGACATACCCAGTTAGAGGTAGGAAACATCTTATAATATTTCTGTCTCATAATGACCTTCATTCTCAAAACAATGGTAGATACATTCCTAGATATCATAGGAATGACTTTCTAAGGATTTTAGTGTAATAGGAAGCTTTTTTTGAAGTGGAAAAATGTAAGAAGAAGCCCTGGCATTGATTGACCAGGAGTCAGACTTCAGAAAAGTCTAACTTTGTCTCATAAACTGAAACTCTGTAGTGATGAAGATATTCCATTCAACATAATTTGCCCATGTGGTGATGTTACCACTTGATGTTTCAGTGAGTAGAGTCCTAGTAAATTATGATTCATGAAAGAGAGCCATGTGCTCTTTGTTACTATGTCTTTTCTTTCAGGTGAATTCTCTATATGTGTTTTCCCTAAGTTATACTCCTGAGGATAGGCCTTATTTCTGTCTTTTATATCTTCTCTCACATTTTCTTTAGTACATATTCAGCCCTTTGACTCTTAACTAGATGTATGTCTTTTGCCTCTATTTTCTCTTTTCTCTTTTTCTGTGTCCATTTAGTCTCTTTTATATGAGTTCACGGGGACTAGCTTGCAATTTAATACCTTCTGTTTCAAATACCATTTTGACTCCATTTTGTGAAGCATTTTTTCCTTTACTTCTAGAAGCACCTCAGAATTGATGATTACCTTCCTTATTTTTACATCTTTATGTCTTGTCTATCCTCCATGAATTACTACTGAATCAAGCCTACATCTAATTCTGTATTTTTTACATGTTTTTCATATTGTTAATGTTCAGCAAAAGGGTTAGGGGATAAGAATTAAATCTACAATTTCATTAAATATAAGGAATCCCCTCCAATCATGCAAGGGAGCAGCTTCTCTGCAACTTGGAACCAGAACAGTCAGAAATTAAGGGGCTTGCCAAGGTCATACAACCAGGTACAAGAGGAAGCACTTGAACCCAAACTTTCTGGTTTTGAGACCAGCTCTCTCTATCCCCTAAGCCACTCTTCCTCTGACCCAATAAAGTAATAAAACAACAATATTAATCAAAGAATTCCAATATAAAGTATTGTCAATCTGTCTCCTTTCATACACTACTTTAAAATTCTTAAAATGTAAATGAAGTAATTAAAATGATAGGAAACAGTGACATATATAATTGACTTTCTAAATTCCTGAACTGGTGACTTTTTTCTCTGCCATCTTATAGAATTTCATATTGGCTAAATTAGCTTCTTAATAGAAAGTAGGATGTATTAAAAATTCTGCTTTCTACTATAATAAATGTTATTCTCATTGTATACATTTTATATTACTGTCCATGTAGATTTATTTTATATCAATACCTTTTGGAGTTTTTTCCCATATTAGCGAAACTTCTTATGCTCTACTGCTTGAAAAGATCCACACTTTCACCAGGGTGGGCTCTTGTTCTAACACAAATCACAGCCCCTTCAAATGTTGCTCAGAATGGAACTACAGTAGACAGACTAAATCAGTGACTCAATTATGGGACTGTCCCCAAATAAATGCTAAGAAAGGACACATGAAGGGAAATGACATTTTTTTAAAAGCAGCCTAGAGAATAATTCTACATTTCCCACACACAGCCCTGCCTCAGAGTGTAAATTTCTCAATGCCATCTTGCATCAGAGCTATCATCAGATGTTTAAATGATAGGTTTCAAGGTTTCATTCTTCTTGTCAGTGATCTGAAGTGCTACTCCACAGTTTTCCATTAGGGTGGTTATTGATAGAGGACACTTAGAGCATAGGGACTATTGTTTATAGTTCATTATTATATGAACTGGAAAAGGGACTATTTACAGTATATATATGTATATTGTTGCATTAAACTGTATATGAAAGAAGCAAAAATAGCTATATATGTAGAGCACAAAATTATTATACCCATCTTCCAAAACAAAATGTCTTTAAAAAATTGCTTGACCTTGCACATTACTTATTTGCAAATCAAAACATCTTTCCAACTGAATTCTATTATTATTTAAAGGATATCTTTCTGTGGGAAAAAATCATAGGCTCCACATAGAATAGAAATTATACTTAAGAATACTAAATTTTTTTCAAGCATCATTCTGCTTTTGTCACTTAACTACCTAACTACATTCAGTTCTTCATATGAACCCTATAGGAAGTTGGTAAAACAGGAATTCCCTTACTTTGAGATCACTTTTCTTCCTGAGATGCTAATATCCAAGAGATTGTGGTTATTCCCTGTACTTCCTTGAAGAATGATTTGGAAATTCTTTTAATGATTTTCAGTTAATGTAAGAAGTTCCTGAATTTCAAAGTGACTTTTCTTTAATGTATCCTTTTCCTCTCACAAACTGAGAACAGAAATGATCACTTCTTATTGAATAAGAAACCTTGGTGAATTTGAGAGAACTGTAGTGTTTTTTTAATGCATCTTTGCCAGATAGATACTAATAGTGGATGCCAGAAGTAAATACTTAATATGCAGATTCGACCATTGCCATGTTGTTTTTGTTTCCTTCTGAATAAATCTGAACTGGAGCTAGTGGATGTTCTCAAACCAGTTTATCCAGTATTCTGACTAAAAAAAAATCCCAAAGTGCAACAAATAAGTATAGAGAACCCAACATATGAAGAAGGGAAGAGGCTACATCTGTACCTACATCAATTATGATAGGGAGTTGTTATGGGTAATTAGGTGGGGCTTGACTGTATACATAATTAAATTATTTCCTCAAATGTATTCCCTCTGTGACAGGTTCTCCATACATCAGTAGAACAATGAAGTCAACTTTGAACTGTTTTTAACTTAGGTTCATTTCTGTTCAACTATCAATATGTGCCTTTTGTTCATGGAAACGATAGGTGTACGTCGCTGCCTCAGTGGATTTGGAGTCTCTCTTCAGCTTGAGTACTGGAGTCATCGGTGCTGTTCATAACCCATTCAGGATAACTTTGGTATCCTGGGCAACTCTTGTTAATATCTCTCCATTAATCTCCCAAGGAGCATCCATTCAAAATACTAAGCAGATGCATAGATAACAGTATTTTTAAAATCAAATCTTTTCCCCATTTATTTCAGTGTCATCTTCATTTCTGATCGGCTTTCTTAGCATTTATTTGGGGACAGTCCCATAAATGAACCCATAAAGTTATGATGTACTGGATGGAATTCAGGAAAATCAGTTCAGATCCCAGATTTGCTAATTCCTACCAGTGTACTGGGTAATGGACAATCAGTTGTCCATATATCTTGTTAATAAGCAAATTATTTATCAAAGTATTGCATAGACAATACTATTGAAATATAAAACATAATGATTTCTGTTCATACAGGCATATAATTATGGATTTAAACTCATGAACTAATTTAGTAGTATATATCTGATAAAGTGCCAGATTATATGGTACTGATAAGTATCATATAGTTTTTTTAAAGAATAGAGAGATCAACGTTCAGAAGAATACTTAGAAAAAACTTCACAGTAGAGAAGCAAGGTCAGCTGACCCTCAAAAGATAGGCAGGAAATTCTGGTTGAGTGCAAGACTATGTAATAAGCATACTATTTTTGGGAAAAGTCAATAAAAGTATGAATCTGACTGGAACAAATGGTTCCTATTGAGGAATAGTGGAATATTATCATGATAAGATAACTCTAGTTAGTTCGTTAACTAAGAAATTTGGATTTGATTGAAGAAATGGTAGAAAACTGAAGTGGATTCTTAACAAAGTATGTGACATGAAAAAAGCAGTGTTGAAGGAAGATTAATCAGGCAATGGTGTGCAGTATTGACTAGAGGAGAGTAAATTATGGCTAAGAGGCCACTCTAGCAATTCAGATAGTGTGAGCCTAATTCCGTTTGTTCCAAATCACACTCAGCATCTGCTTTTCTCAAACTAGGTCCCTTCTCTCTGACTTTCCCATTTCTGACAGTGATAATACAATTCTTTCATTCCCATAAACCTAAAACAGAATCATTTTTGAACTCTTTTTATTTAACTCTTTAATTATTATTATTTTAACTTTATTAACTTTTTTCACTGTCTTAATTCATTTTAATCATCACATTCTTTTATAACCTTTCTTAGCCTTCTTCATTTCATAATAAAGGCTCTAATTTTTTTTAGTCTGCCTTCATTACAGCCTAACTAGTTTATTTTTTTCAGCCTAACTAGTTTTTGACCAGTTTAACTCTCTGTAGGTTAGAACTATCCACAGTGCTGAAAACTCAGCGAAACAGTACAAATATGTGCCCATTTTGTTCCCATGTCCTTCTTAAAGGGAAGGCTAAAATAACTGAAAATGGAAAAGACCATGAAGAAATGAGTCAGTAATGCAGTACAACAACCAAAAGAAGCTAATGTGATCTTGAACTCTCTTGAAAGAACTATAGTTTCCTGGGAAAAGGTGACATAGTTCTACTGTACTTTGGAACTCCCTTTGTCCTCACCTCCTTCTCCTGGCTTCCTTCACATCTTAACTGAAATCCCATCTTCTGCAAGAGACCTTTCTCAAGTCCTTCTTAATCTTACTGTCTTCCTTCTGAGACTATACTCAATTTATCTTATCTGTGTCTTTTTTTGTACATAGATGTTGGTGTCTCCACTTTGGGTGAGGGGTACTTTGAGAGCAAGTACTGTCTTTCTTTGTATGTATGCTCAGGGCTTAGTAGAGATTCTGACACACGGTAGGCTCATAATAGACACTAGTTAACTGACTGATTGTCTCTGCATTAATCAGTGGATATCTGGATTAGTATGTTCTGTTCTCATACTTTAAGAATGACATTGGGAAATTGGAGAGTATCCAGGGAAAGGATAGCAGGGTGGATCCCACTTTCTACATGAAGCCTTCCCCAATCTCTCTTAATTCTGGTGTCTTCCCTCTGTTGTTTCCCATTAATCCTGTATGTAGCTTCTTTTGACTATATTTATTTGTATGTTGTTTTTTCCCCATTAGACTAAGTTCATTGACAGAAAGGCCTATCTTTTTGCCTCTTTTTGTATCTTCATAGTGTGTGGCATTTTTTTTTTTAGGTATTTGCAAGGCAAACGGGGTTAAGTGGCTTTGCTCAAGGCCACACAGCTAGGTAATTATTAAGTGTCTGAGACCGGATTTGAACCCAGGTACTCCTAACTCCAGGGCCGGTGCTTTATCCACTACACCACCTAACTGCCCCAAGTGTGTGGCATTATTAACCAATTTATGTCATATGAGGATCCATTGTACTGGGAAGGTACAATCTGGAAAAGAGAAAATTCGGGGGGGGGGGTGCTGATAGTTGTAATGTGGAAGAATTAATAGATTTGTTCTGTTTGTCCCCAAAGGGAAGACCTGGGAGCTGTGGTGGAAGTTGCTAAAAGACAAATTTAGACTTGATATTGGGAAAACAGAACAAAAGAAACCACCTTCCTATCAGTTAGAGCAGTACAAAAATGGAATGGTTTACTTCAGGAAGTGATTTGATTCTCTGTCCACTGCAAGTGCCCATACAGAGGTAGAATATAGTCGTTTTATCTAGTTGGGGGGAGAGGGGAGGGTCCTTTCATTTAAGGGATTGGAATTTGATGACCAAGTTCTACCTTTAAAATTCTGGGTTCTCTGCATAATTCCTATTTCCTTTGATGCTTCCACTCAGACTTATAACTTGAATTAAAAGGAACTATAGTAAAAAGACTTTTGATATAATGAAAAGACTACTTAGTTTGGAATTAAATGACCTGGGTTCAAAATCCAAGTCACCCAATAACTACTTGTGTGATCTTGGAAAAAATCACCTAACTTTTCTAAGCATCAGTTTACTCATGTGTAAAATGTAGGGGGTGTGTTTGCCCACAGTCACACTGGGAACTTGATTACTTTTGAAGAAATAATTCTCATTTTATAATTATTTCATAAATCTGCAAACCTCCTGAGTATCTATATTGAGATCCAACATGAAATTTGTTCAAATTGAGTTTTCTTTTGCAAACAAGAAATTATATCCTTTTATCACTTCTTCTTGTGAAATTAAAAAGGAATAAAGAAATTCAAAATATTAAATTGTGGTACTTCTATATATCCCCTTCTCCCAAATTATTTGCTTTCTTATTTAATAAACCATTTCCTATCTCAAGTTTAATGGAATTTGTTGATGATGTGTTGGTGATGTGTAATTTATTTTGCATTGTAAGTCATAAATGTATTAACAATTACATACTTTGGTCAGAAATATTATTTTTAGTATAAAGACATCCAGGAAATTATTTTTCTATACTGTTGTATTTATTTCTATATTTAAATGCTCCTTGCTTTTTAAAATTATTTTACTTTTTATCAGTTGAGAAAATTTTGGGCTCAATCAATTTCACATGATCTCTGACTGACAGATACTTATGATTTTCAAATCTAAACATTTCATGCATCATCTAATTACATTTTCTTTGATAGCATGATTTAGTGTAACTGCTTCAGCTTATAGGCCTTAACATAATAGGGATCCCATACTTTCTGTTTAAATTCTGCAATTTCTTTCCACATTTTAAATTTCTCTTCTCCCACCCCCACATTGGTAGTATTGACTATGTTTTCCTAAGTTTCTGGTCCTCTCTGACTTCTAGAGTGTCAATCATTTTTGTTTGCTTTTTTTTAAAAAAAAAATCTCCCTTACACATGCTTTTTTATTATTGAAGGAGCCTACACGTGGCAACAAGGTCTGGACAGAGAAGGAAGAGGAAGTTATTACTGCTCTCTTCTGGCCGCCTGCAATAATAAATCATAACTTGCCATCCCCTCACTGATGGGTGGCGAGAGATTGATCTTTGTAAATACATGTGACCCTGCAAGTTTCAGTTTACATGCCCTATCCCTTGGTGTTCTTGCCTGTGGAGAGCCTTTTCCTTCCTGAAGTTAGACAAAGGTTGCAAGAAGCAAGGATAGGGCTTCAAAGTACCGGAAAAACGAATGTTGTCTTATCCTGTTGCTATAGTCGAAATCCAGCTGGTGGTGTTTAAATAACCAGGGTGTGAGGCTGCATTTGTGAAGTATTCAGCCCAGTGCTGAATAGTACCCATCAATTTGGAACTTCGGGGACCTTTTGAAAAATGCCCTGTGTTTTCCGATGTCATTATCTCTTCCATGAAGAACGATAAACTCTGGTGCACATTCTAATTGTGCATAATACATGAAATGAAATGAAATGTTATAATAATGTTCACCCATTTTCTTCAGGGTTTTCCCATGATAACATTTTTTGCCATAAAATCTGAGCAAAAGACACACAAAATGAGGTTACTTTTACACAGTGATTTCCCTCAAGAAACATTCAAAGAAGCAAATTTCACTGTTAAAAAAAATGTTTTGTTCTACTTTGAAACAACGAACTTCTCCAAAGTAGATAGATTGCTGCACTACACATGTGTCTTTTAAAATTCCATTTTAAATTAATTCATTAGACAAAAATGTGAATATAGTATACTTTAATATAAAAGCCTATATTTTGTATATGTACTAAAATATGTGTGTGTGTGTGTGTGTGTGTGTGTGTATTCAGTCTTGCTGCAGTGTATAAAAGGAGAACAAAATTATATGGGAAAAAGGTGTTATGATGGAAAACACAAGCACCTTCATGTTATAGTGACTCTGTACCCTCTAGTTTGGTGGTCATGGTAGTGATTGTGGTGGTGGTGGTGGTGGTGGTGGTGGTGGTAGTAGTAGCAGTAGATTAGTTGTTATTGTTTTAAGAGTTGTCGTTGAAGTAATGGAGTGGTGTGAAGAGTGGTGTTGGTAGTAGTGGTAGTTGTGGTAATAGTGGTAGTGGTAGTCAGAGTAGTGGTAATGCTAGTAGTAATAGCGGTATAGTTTTGCTGTGGTATTGCTCATGTTGGTAGAATTAGTAGTATTTCTGGTAGGGTAGTACTAGTGGAAATAGTGATTATGATGGCAATAATAACAATAGTAGTAGTAGTGGTACTAGTAGTGGTAGTCGTAGGAGTAACAACAGTAATAGTTTTTGTTGTTTAATCATTTCAGCCACATCTGATTCTTCCTGACCCCATTTGGGGTTTTCTTGGCAGTGCTACTGAAGTTGTTCGCTATTTACTTCTTCAGCTCATTTTATGGAAGAGGCAGCTGAGACAAACAGAGTAAACTGACTTGCCCAGGGACACATAGCTAGTGAGGCTCTCAGGCCAAATTTGGTCTTCCTGACCCCAGGTCAAAAGCTGTATCCACTTACATGTGCCACTTAAATGCTAATAATAATAATAATAATAATGATAATAATAATAATAATAATAATAATAATAATAATTTGCATTTATATAGCTATAGATTTTTTTTGTTTGTTTTTGCAAGGCAATGGGGCTAAGTTTCTTGCACAGGGTCACACAGCTAGGTAATTTTTAAATGTCTGAGGTCAAATTTGAACTCGTGTCCTCCTGATTCCAGGGCCAGTGCTCTATACACTGTACCATCTAGCTGCTTAGAACTATAGGTTATGGAATACACTGCACATACATTTTACCTTGGAATCTTCACATTATTAACCTGTGAGATAGATGCTATTTTCATCTTACTTGAGACAGAGAAGTTAAATGAATTGTCCAGAATCACAGGACAAGTAAGATTCTGAAGAAAGATTTGTATTCTTGTTTTCTAGTCTCCAAGCACAGTGCACTAGCTACTCTTTCCTCCTGCCCCAAAGGACTGAGATAGTGGAAAGAGCATTGGACCAGAAGTCATGCCCCCCCCCCCCATAGCTCATTTTGAAATGAGCTAGAATTATCATTTTTTCTAACTCAGCAATCTTATATTATCTGATATGCATTTATAAAATAATAATACTCTTCAGTACTACTACTGTTCTCTAGCTCAAAGTCCACTATTCTGAGGAAATTAGATAATTTGTTAAGGGCCCTTTCAGTTGCAAAGTTTTGAGATTCTGGTCCATGACCAAGGATCAGATGCTCCCACAGCAGAACCCTCCTTCACTTCTACCAGTGACAAGCCTACATTTTTAACATGCCTCACTGCGTTAGAATTCTGAATAAGAAGTTAAATCATGGGGGCTTTCAAGTTTGTTGCAGGGTACACTCATCTCTATTCTGCCTCAAGAAAGGGTTAGAGTGTTCAGAGGGAATTAGATTTGAAAAAAGTATTGTGTAGCTTTAACCTTTTAGTCTTACTTTTGTCCACCTTTTGTTCATTTGTTAGTTAGACTTCAAACTAGTGCTTTCTAAATTTATGAGATAGAATTTTGGACTAGTCTATGCATATGAAGTGTTCTATTTGTTTTAAGTGAAATTACCTGTTCAGCCTATTTGAAAGCCTCACCGAGAGAAGAAAAGCCAAGACTGAATTTAGATTGAAAAGTGTAAAGTGCCTATGTACATAGCTATCTACTATCATCGTCTGCATTTTCCTGCTGGGCAATTTGGAGTCTTGAATTTTCTCCTATTAGTGTATATAATGTTTACATGATGCATCATCATGGCAGCTGGAGTTGCCTTGGGTACATACGTTTCAACTTTGGAAAAACAGAAATGTCATTCTTAATCTGAGAAGTACAGTATAGGGATGGATTTGTACAAAGTAATCTTTAGGGAAAATGATAAAAGATCTCTAAGTTGAGTTTTATGTGATAAGCACACTAAAATATTAATATATGAACATACAAATAGGTATATGAAGAAACTCCTTTTATAAACGATAACTATCTTTAATTAGATAAAAGGTGTACTTTTCAAAATTGTATTTCATGATTCTAAAATGAACTTGGTTTTTCATTTTATCTGTACTAAAATTCAGTCTCATATGATCTAGTAGGGCCTTTCCTGTTGCTCAAATCTCTATCCTTTAAAAAAAATCGTTCTCTTCTCACACCCTACCATTTCATCAAATTATTATCTTATATTCTCCCTTTGCTATCTAAACTAGGAAAAAAGCTGCATCCAATCAATAATTCCCAATTGTTAAAAACTGACAGTCTTTTCTCTTTCATTATACTTCTAGGCCTCTCTGTAGTATCTGAAAGTATTGATTATACTTACATTCTGGATACTCCTTAGTTTCAAGTTTTTGTGATTCTCATTTCTCTTGGTTCCACTCCTACCTGTCAACCCTTTTCTCAGTCAACTTTGCTGTATCATCATATCCCCTACCTGTATCCCAGAGTTCCATTGTAGATCCTTCTCTATCTATATACTCCTTCTCTTGATGACATCTTCACCTTAAATAGGTTAGATTATCATCTCAGTGCAGATGACTCCAATATCTATTTGTTCAACAGAATTCCCCTCTGAAGAACAATTTTGTCACCTAACTTACCTCTTGGAAATTGTAAACTAGATGTCCTATGGGCATCTTAAATTTCACATATCTAAAGCAAACATGTCTTGCCCTCTGTATTCCACACTTCCCTATTTATTTTGAAATGCCCTCAACTCTGAAAATCACCAGGTTTAAGAATTTTATTGTTTTCTGATATTTTTCACTCCGAAGTACTCCATACCTTCATTCAGTGGTGAAGTATTATCATTTCTGCCTCTGCCATCTCTCTATGTTCACACGGCCACACCTTAATTTAAATGCAATAACCTCACCATTGATCTCCCTTCCCTCTAGTCTTTCCTCTAACTGCGAAGGTATTTTCCCTAAGTACAGGAGTGACCATTTCACTCCCCTAAACAGTGAACTCCATTGAGTTCCCCATAACCTTTAGGATCAAACATTTAACTCCTGTGTTTAAAAGCCCTTTTCATTCTGGTGCCAATCTTGTTACATAAATTCTAGCACAGCTAAACTGGGTTTCTTTGAGTTCCTCCTACACGACCCCTTTCCTCCATCTCTGAGCCTTTGCACCAGCTGCCTTCCATGACTGGAATGCATTCCCTTCTTGCCTACCTTTTATTCAAGGCTCATCTCAGATGCTCATCTAAAAATGAGGTCTTATGTGACTCCCCATTGCCTGTGCCTTGTCTCAAATTTATATTTGTAAAGTACTTAAGCATACCATCTGGCTCATAGTATGCCCTACTTAAATGCTAGCTATTATTGCTGTTATATTGTTATTACTACATATTTTTCTATGTTCATGTTTTTTCCTTCTTCTAGACTGTAATTATAAATTCCTCAAGTTTCTGAAATTGTTTCACTTTTGTCTTCATCTCCTCAGTATCTAATACCTATTAGGTATATAACAAATGATTGTTTATTGCCTGATTCACAGAATACTGATGATGTGGGAAAACCTGCCAATGAGGTTAAGCCTATCTTTTCCACATTGGTTAACTGAGTAAGTGAAGGATTACTAATAATTTTTTTCTGCTCTATCAGTGCAGTAATGATTTCAGGAGCCACATATTTGCATGTAAGTGTGCATATTTACAGAATTTGCATAACAAACAATTCCAGTTTAACATTATCAACTTATTATGTCCATTTTGATGTACAAAATTTTACCAGCTAAAAGTTTTAGAATCTTTCCAAAATCCAGACTCATTTTGGAACAATATATGCTTTGACTCCTCATAGATCATCCAACACAGACTAGTATGCTGTACCCTCGGGAAATTACATGCATCAGAAATACAAATTGGTATTAGTAGTTTTTGAAGCAGTCTTAGGGGTATTAAATCACATAAAGACTGGAAAAAGGAGGAGCTCTAAGAATATCTTAATAAATTAACAGATGTAATTATATTTTGCATAATTAAATATTTTAAAAAGCAGCATCTTTAGTATGTAAGTTTTAAAACTTGTAAAAAGTTTTTTAAGATCTGTAAAACTAAACTCTTAATTTGAGGAGCTCTAGAGGGAGCTATGCTAATATATTTCTACAAAACCATCTAGAGTTCTATTATCTATAGTGATGATTTATCTTTCTGCACTGATAATGGTCATCAGATTTATACATGTACAGCAGTTTCAGATTCTCATCTGAAGGTGTCAAAGCACTAGGAAATGAGAGCTCTTTGATTTTGTCCTTTTAGATTATTGTTTTCCTGTATAAGTGGTTCATATAACTCTCCCTGTGCACATGTGCAACACATGGAGGTGTTTAAAGAAAAGGAAATACTTTTTTTTCTTTTTAGAAGCCTGCAAAACATTTCTTACAAGAATGTTCTTATAATGTATCATATATTTTTCTTTTTTGTTGTTGGAAAGATTTAGTGCTTCTACCTAGTTGAAAGAGTGAGTTGATATCTTTTAAATTTAGATTTAGAGTAAAAGGAAAGAAATCCTCAGTTCTCTACTTTTATGTGTAATTATATTGATTTGTAAATTGTGAAGTATGATACAAAAATCTGAGTTATCTTTGCAAAAACATTAAAGTTTCTGAGAGGACATTCTCATTACTTAAAACACAAATAGAAAGTTTTTGAGAAGCAGAGTGATTGGTCTTAAAACTGTTGTGTTTGAATTTTTCAGGAATATTCAAAACTTTAGTAAGGGATTATATATATATAAACACCATGAGCATTGTATTTTTTCATAAGTTTAATTCAGGCCTTTCAACAAAATTATAACCATATATATGCGGAATGAATTTTTATAAAGAAATTTATTCTGTATAATTTATATTCATCATTCTAGTATAAGCTGCTGACAAACTGGATGTTTTGAGATTTTAATGGAAATATGGTCACATCAATGTGAGTAATTCTTCCAACAATACATTTCACAACCTATCCATTCCTTTTTATCCTGTGAGACTCTTTTGTATGACTTCTAATCATCCCTTCACAGGAGGGTCTACTCAATTGAGGGCCTTTATGTAAGTTTCAGATTTACAAAGTACTTTACGTGTACATGTATTACCTCATTTGATGAACAAGGGAGAATCCCAAAAAAGTATGTGAAGACCCTAGAAGCTCCTGTTTCTGGATAATATGTTAACTTTATGAAACCCTGAAATATAGCAAAGCAATTAATAAGAGATTCAAAATCACTCAGAGTTTTAACCAAATCTCATATAAGGAAAAAAACAGAGTATCTGTCCATTTGTAGAGATATCTTGGAAAAATACTGCAGATGAGCAATTAATTGGACCCATAATTGAATAGGGAAAGGGTTAGTGGGATTACATGTGAGAAACTGCACAAAACTTTTAATTACTCCACTTCCAGTTAGTAAGCATTTAATAAGTGGCTGCTATTTGCAAGGCATTATGCTAAGCACTGAGTTGCAAAGAAAAGCAAAAAATAGTTCTGAATTTCAATCTAGTAGAAAGCAGAATGTGAAAATATTTATGTACAGGATAAAATGGCAATAATTAATAGAGAAAAGCATTAGCATTAAGAAGAATCAAAAAAGGTTTCTTGTAGAGAGTGGGATTTTAGTTGAGACTGAAGGAAGCCAGAGAAACCACTTCTCACCTGGCTCATTGCAGTTGTCTTCTAATTGGTCTCCTTAAGTCCTAACTTCCCTTTCCTGATTAATCCTACCTACACTTGTGTGAGAATCATTTCCTTAAGATTTATCTCTAACCATGTTGCACCCTACTCAGTAAATTAGTGACTCCCTTTTATTACTGTCTGGATAAAATATAAAATCTTTGGCTTTTCACATCCTTGTCTCTTTCTACCTTCCAGTCCAATATACTTTAATTCCCTCACACAGTCCATTATAACATATCATATAGTTTATTTGTGTGTTGTTTTCCCTGTGAGAAAATAGGTTCCTTAAAGTCAAAGACAATGTACCTTTATATCTTAGTGTTGCATACAGTGTCTGACACATGGCAATCTCTTGCTTGTTGTTTGATTAAGATTTTACAAACAAGTTTAATATTCTAAATCAATGTTGTGCTAGGCTGCCATAATTTTATGTTTGACAAGAAAACCATGTGTTTGCTAGCTAAACCAAGTTTTAGGTTCTTGGGATTCTTCCCTACCAAAGTTGCTATACATCATTTAAACTTTTCTAGGAAGTAGAAATCCTCTATGTTAATGCCTACTCTTTTATCTATTTCCCATTTTCAGCATCCACAGTTAGTTTAAATATATTGTATTAGTACTGTTTTAATTATGTATTTTATTTTCTTCTCATTTTCCTTCTGTTTCAGTATTATTTTTGATTTATACACAAGTCAATGGTCAGACTGATTTGGAAGTAATTCTCACATCAGAAACCTATTTACAAATTTCCTCCCAATCTTGCTTCCCTCCCCCTATCTCCCACAGAAGGCAGACTGATAGTTTACATCGTTTCCATGATATAAATTGATCAAAATTTAATGTGTTGAGAGAGAAATCATATCCTTAAGGAAAAAATAAAATATAAGAGATAGCAAAATTATGTAGTAAGATACTTTTTTAAGAAAAAAATTAAAGGTAATAGTCTTTGGACTTTGTTTAAACTCTACAATTCTTTCTTTGGGTACAGATTGCATTCTCCATTGCAGATAGCCTAAAATTGTCCCTGATTGTTTCATTGACGGAATGAGCCAATCCATGAAGGTTGATCATCACTCCCATGTTGCTCTTAGGGTATACAATGCTGTTCTGGTTCTGCTCATCTTGTTTAGCATCAGTTCATACAAATCCTTCCAGGTTTCTTTGAATTCCCATCCCTCTTGGTTTCTAATAGAACAAAAGTGTTCCATAACATACAATTTATTCAGCCATTCCCCAATTGATGAACATTTACTCAATTTCCAATTCTTTGCCACCACAAACAGGGCTGCTATGAAATATTTTTGTACAAGTGATAGTTTTACTCTTTTTCATGATCTCTTCAAGGTATAGATCTAGAAGTGCTATTGTATTACTGGATCAAAGGGTATGCACATTTTTATTGCCCTTTGGGCATAATCCCAAATTGCTCTCCAGAAGAAACCTGATATTTCTAATTTATTAGAAAGAATTTCATTTTTTGTATAATATTAATTTAGTACTTAAGGTATCAACTATCTTCTATCTCTCTTGAAGAAAGTATTCATAATCTATGTATGAATGGAAATGCAGAATGTTCCCAAATTCTCAGTGCTATATTAAGCTATTAAATTTTGAAAGAAAATTATTAAAGCTATTAAAGCTTAAAATAGCACTGAGACTTTTGGGATATTGTGTCTGTCTGTGTGTAATGAATAGGATACAACCTGAATATCCTCACCTAGGTATGCAACCTCAAAATCACCATTGACTCTTCACTTTCCTTTTTCAAGTTTTGTGATTTTACTGCTGCAAAGTCTCTCGTGTATCTTATTCTCCATTCACAAAGTTATCAGCCTAGTTTAATATCTCACCACTCCTCACCTCTTTGTCTGATCCAGCAGTCTCCTAATTGGTCTCTGCTTCCAATCTTTTTCTAGTCCATCAGATTAAGTCCAACTATGTCATTCCTCTTTCCAAGAATGTTGTTGGGACCTATTGCTTCTAGGATGAAATGCTTACTTGAGCTCATCACTTGAAGTCCTCACAGTCTGGCCACAACCAGCTGTTTTAGTCTTTGTCCACATCAATGCACTGCCTTCACACCCTACATTTCAGTCAAACTCATGTATTTACTGTTCTTTACCTTTGGTGTTCCACCTCCTCCCTTTTTACCTTAATACAGAAGTTTCACATTCCTAGAATGTTCTCGTTCTCTCTCTCTCTCTCTCTCTCTCTCTCATCACTTCTACCCTTAGAATCCTTAATGTCCTTCAATTCAGATGCCACCTCCTTTGAGAAACCTTCTGCTCTATCTCCCTTCTCAGATTATATTGCATTTAATTATCTATTTCTGGCATTGGATTCCCTAAAAAATATATGTTCCTTAAAAAGTCAAGGACTTTTTGCCTTATTTTTGCATGCCTGGGATCTAACACAGTTCAATGTTTAGTACATAATAGTTGTTTAATAAATACTGTGAACGAATTCTTTTCCCACAATTACATTGTATTTACCAATTTACTTGTACCCACTTCCTCACTCTAACCCCCAAGGGAATGGATTTGGGAGCAGGGGGTAAATATATCAGCTTCTTAAAGTCAGGGATAATGTTTTTGATCTTTTTTTATCTGGCAGGATGTCTAAACATAAAGAAGCTCTTAATAAAATGTTGAATAAAGAAAGACAAAATGAATGAGGCAGTCTTTAAGCCTTTTGCATCATTCATTCCTTAATTTTTGAGCCATATTTTTGACCCTTCTTCCCTCAGTCTACCTTTACACTGAAGTTACAGTATATTTAATTTAATTTGGAATAAAATCAATGTTCAGACTAAGTTGAAAAGACTATCAGTATAGTGTATAGAATTAATAAGAGAAAACAAAAATCAAGATTAAAAAATATCCAGTGATTAACTGAAGGGATCAGTGTTTGGGAATTTTTTCCCCCTCATATAAGAAACACGGTCTTCCTTAGGTTTTCTGTCTGAATTAAGAATTTAATGTCAAAATCTTTAATAAATTTAGTTCAGAAAGAAAAGAAGCTATTATATGGTCAAAGTATTCTGTATGTTATTTATCTAATTGTTGAATATTTGTTTTTTTAATGATATTAATGAATTTCATCACCACTGCATGAAATCAAAGAATTCTAATTATTGCCTATTACCTTACAAAATGTCTTGTGTATGTAGAAAATCTTAAAAAAGTATTTTGAATTGAATGAAGTTTTTTTGATTATGTCAGGTTTATTTCCTATCCCATTTTGAAGTATCAGAATTTCATGAGACTGCTTTTCTTTTCTGGTCATTTTCTATTGCCTTTTCAATTCCTGTACTTTTTTTTCCAGAACAAACGAACAATAATTTTAAAAATTATCCAGGAAGAGCACATTTTTGTATAACCTATGTCATGATTCTTAGATAAAATATGAAATGTTTATTACCTATTTTTATGATGACATTGAATTTTGATAAGTTATCTCTAGAGTATCACAAAATTTAATCCATTAAGTATCCTATTGTTATAAATGTTAATACATCAGTGAACTGTGATTTCTTCTGCATGTGAGTTCACAGTGTGAGGCCCCTCTTTCAGTTCAGATCTCACTCCATATAGTTTGAAAAGATGTTCCCTAAGACTTAGAGATTAAATTACTTGCTTGTGGGCACATAGATGTTTCACCAGAATTTGAACCCACCTCTTTCTGACTTCAAATCTAACACTCCATCTGCTACAGTGCATTGCCTCTCTGTTGTCCTAGAATGCATTTTTATAAAAAATATAACTTATTTCTTTGAAAAATAGTAGTTTAAAAACTTGATTTTACTGAACAATATTTAAAGCAGACAAAATTCCTTAGTTAATTCAGAAGCAGAATGTTTAGAAATATCTGTCATTTACTTCTAGATTTCTTAAAGTTTACTTCTTTTTTCTTTTTTTACAATCTCATTCTTTTTTAAAATATGTATTTATTGTTATTCAAACTGTTTTCAATATTAATTTTTTGTAATATTTTGAAAACTACATTTTTCTCCCTCCCTACTTTCCCTTCTCCTCCCCTTGACAGTGACCTGATAAAGGTTATACATCTATAACTATGTTAAGTATATTTCCATATTAGTCATTTTTTGAAAGAAGAATCAAAACAAAAGGGAATAAAAAAACTTATGAGAGAGCCAAAAAAAAAATCAAAGAAAAAAATGAAGTTTCAATTTGAAAATAGTAAACTTTGGTCTACAATCAGATTCCATACTTCTTTCTCTGGATGTGGATGTTATTTTCCATCACAAGTGCTTTAGAATTGTCTTTGATTATTATAGTGCTGAGGAGTACTAAGTCCACCACAATTGATCTTCACACAATATTGCTGTTATTGTGTACATTGTTCTCCTAATTCTGTTAAAAAATATGGAATGCTTCATGAATTTGCACATCATCCTGGTGCAGGGACCAAGCTAATCTTTGTATTGTTCCAATTTTAGTACATGTGCTGCTGAAACAAGCACCTAAAGTTATTTTCTTGATTAACTTTGCTTTTTCTCATTCCATTCTCTAAACTGACTCCATCCTAAGGCATGTTTCCTACCCTTATCCTAATTTCTATCTTTGCTTTCTGGTTCCATGCAATTTTTGTCATCCCAAGGTGCTGCCCCTTGCTCACAGCCCTCCATCCTTCAGCATGATTCATAGGTATGCATTGGAAGAGACAAGTGGTCATAGAAAGTATGGCTGAGAGGTACTATTCACCATAGCAAATGAAACAGATAACTTTGAACAGAATGGATAGCCATGTGTTGTCCAAAAGTCTCTATTAGTACATAAAAATCTAGGCTGGGGTTAGGAGTGAATAAAAAACTAAAAAGCTGAACTATTTATTATATTTCTTCTAATTCCTGGCAACCAAGTATGTTATATTCTATATTAAAGGATTTTCTGCATGTACACAGTACCTGTTAAATCATCTATTCAAAAATCTGGCCAGGTAGATCCAAAATAACTATAGTTATACCAAATTTAATGTAGCATCAGAGACAAAGTGGTAGACTAGAGTTTTTTTCATCAATGTTGGTGCCCAGAATGAGATAGTTCTTTCAAGTTTGCAGAATTATATAGTATTCAGTTTCTATACTATCACTCTAATCAGGCAACTTTCATATTAGACAACTGTAACTTACAGATGGTTTTATTTTCTGATTTTGTTAAATTTGGTGGAACTCCTCCCTCTCTCCTAACCTTTATTTTAAAGACCTCTGCTATCACATGTTATATGACGTATAATATAGATACATATATAATTACTAACAAAGGCTATCAAGTCTCACTTTCAAAAACTGTAAAATATGTTTAGAGCAGCACAAACACTTGTTATTATCCTGTAACAGTGTTGATTACTTTAGTGCAATTGGTTAGAAAATAAAAATTATATAAAATAAGAAAGAACTTTATAGCTCGATTTAGGTTCTATATTGCCAAAATGTTTTATTACATAGCACTGAATCCATTTTTCTCTTTCTGAATATCAATCTGAGTATCAAATTCAGTAAATTTTTAAATAAAGAATAAGTGCAAATTTAATAATTACCATGAAGTATTAAATCACAATGCTAGTCTATGCCTTTAAAAATATTAGTGTTGCAGGTAAAATTTTTTACAGTTATAGTAGTGTTGATAACCAACAATGATTTAAAATTTTTAACATTATAAAAGCATAAAACATAAGAGACTGAAATTTCAGATATAGAAATACTGCTGAGGCAGCATTAACTGTGAATTGAATTAACATTAAGTAGTGTTAAATGAAAGAAGATGTGCAAATGTAGACTTTATAGTAAATCAAAAGGGAGATATTTTTATTCAGAATGTGAACAAACATTTTAGTATCTAAAGTATGGTTTGCTGTAATCTATCAGAAAGTGAAAGACATTCAGGATTCTTCCATTTTTTTAAGTGCAGTATTGCATTTTTCTAGAAATAGTTTATAGAAATTGTTAACAAGTGATGGCCAGATTTATTCAGGATAATTGTTCATTTCCATTGCTATGGGAAAAATTTGGAAAGTAAAAGATATTTGATGCAAAATAATAGTGAAGACATAACAATGAAATTCAAGCTGCTATTTATTGTATTTTACTATACTTTTTCATTAAGTATTCTCTCAATCACTATTTCAAATTAAGGTCAGTAGTGTTAGTAGATTAAACCCTTTTGTCCATTCCTTTTATTCCAAACTATTATTTTTCTACCTTCTTTATCTTTCCTACCACTGATGAATTCTTTAAACCAATCCACTATTTATTTTCAGAAATCATTTATTTTTCATAGAAATAACATTCTTTAGAAAGAAGTTAAAGTGTAATAGTTTATCGACATAAAGTAATATATTAGAAACTAAAATGATATTGATAGACTCTGAAGAAAAAGACATTTGTGTGTATCAGAGTCTGCAAGGAATTACAAGATCATAGTGTGAAAGCAGGGTAGTTAAATTGGATATAAAACGAAAGAACTCTGACAAGTCAAAAAAAAAAAAGATTGCTTTCTTTTCTGATGTACAATCCATTGAAAATTAGTGGATGTTAGTCCTTAAGTAGCTAACAGTGAACCCCAGGTACCATCTTCCCTGAAGTACAAAAATAAGAAGTCTAAGAAACTTGTAAAAGATATCCTCAGGGATTCCTTCCTTTTTTTCACTATGATCCCTTTAATCCTTGAATTGTCAAACCACATGGAAAATAATAGGGTTTCATCATTCCAAGACTTAAATAATATTGTGTTTAAAAGAAAATTTTAGGTCTATCCATATTTCTAGATAAGGGTAGAATGTTTTCAGTTGTGTTAAAAAAAAAGTCCAAACAAGAAATAAATGTGTGTTTCCTTTTTGATATAATATTATCATCTCTGACTAAGTAAGCTGCATTCAATTTAAAAAAAAATAAATTACAGCCAATATTTTATTTTCCTTTTTGGGAAACAGATGATTCAACGAGAAGCAGATGTAAAAAATAAGGTAACTGCTGTGGCGTTGACAGACTCTGTTCACAATGTGTGGCATCAAGAAGCTGGCAAAACTATTCGGGAATGGATGAGAGAGGTGAGACTAAATTTTCTTAAGTGCTGAGATGAATTGGGTAGGTGTGAGTCATTCCATCTTGAACCCCTGTCTCTCCTCCTACCCTCCCTGCAGCCTCCATTACTATGGACAGAACATTCAGACTCTTAGCAGAAATAGCAAAGCACAGATATGATTGAGATAATCGCAGAACATGTTATTTTGAAGGACAAAAAGGACTTATCAAAAACTCATTTGTTTTTCTTTCCTTATAAAATTATGTATCTATATAAAAAGAATAAGAACTATGGTTGAAGAAGGTCTCACTGTTAGATTTTTTTAACCCCTGATGTTTAATTTTGGCACCAGCTGTTAAGCATAGTGCCATTTAATTTCAAGGAAGAGGCTTAATGTAATCTCTATCTCATCCCTTTCTTACTGAAAAGGAGGTCAGTGTATGCCACTCCTAAATGGATTGTCTGCTTGCTGCCAGTAGGGGGAGAAGATGTAATAAGCAAGAATGGGTATAAGCCAGACCCCAGAGCTCAGAAGAACACAGGGACTGGCCATGGTCCAGCCTCTAGCTAAGAAAGCTTTTTTTCACTGTTTCTAAGAGTAAATGAACCTGAAAACGAGTTTGAACCCATTGAACATGCTCCTGTTTTCTTTTCTCAACTTTCATCCCATTATTTCCCTTTATTCTATTACAGGTATCCAACTGAAAAAATACCTTTTCCTTATTTGTTTTTGAATATCACACTTAATTGGTATGCCCTATTCACAACCTCAATTATTTTTTCCATTAAATCATTTGCATCTTTAATCACTTGATATTCCTGGATTTCCTCCAGTTTGCTTATATTCTGATAATAAGCAACCAATACTTGAATCGGCCAGCCCTCTGTCATGAGAAATGTATAGTAAAGGAATATGCCAGTTATGTTGTGTTGTGAGGACCAAAGAGATAACTTAAGAAGTCTCTGCCATATAATTCTGTAGTGTTAGCAAATTATTACAGTAACTATTAGTGTTATTATTATTGTACATCAGAAAACTCAGTTTTAGTCTTCAACAAATAAATTTGTGCTAGAATATTTTTCTATTTTTCCTCCTATACTGCAGACCTATTTAATTTTCTCCCTGTTATAATCAAGCATCTTTTCAGCATTATTGGGTTTTTTTTTTGTGTCTCTGCCATTGAGTAGTTCTATTCCTAACTGATTTTTCCCTAGTTTCTGGATTTTTTCAGAGGATCATCTTATTTTTTTGTGTTGGATATGTGTTATTTCTCTCATCTCATTATAGTTTTGGTAGTGAATATAATTTTGGTAGTGAAGTTAATGCGTCCCTTTCCCTACTAATGACAGATCTCATAGACCTAATAGGTTTTCATTCCCCACCATGGAACATGGATGGTCACTGTTTACCTTTTTCTTTTCTTGTGACTTCTTCCAAGCAACAAATTTTATATAAAAAGAAGCTTGAATAAACTTTTTTATTATTTGAGAGATAATTGTTTCCCATTCACATTTCAGAATGTAACTCCTTTATTCCTGAATATGAGTTACTGAAAGAGTTGATGAGTAAATTCGCCATATTTACTTAGGGCTCCCACCAGTATTGTCCTAAATATTACTGTGTATTTTTTCAATCTATAAAAAATATCACTTCTTATGTAGGTCCCCTCCTTTTTCCCTTTCACCCTTACTCCTACAGTTTGAAAGTGTTAAAGACATGGTTTGTTTTTTCCCCCCTCATTTTAGGGAATCTTTGCATCCTCAAAAGAATTTAAAATACAGGAGATGAAGTGGTTGTATTAGATCTTATTCTGCCACTGGCTCACTAATGATCATCTATAAATATCAAATGGTCACGTAGCTTGATTTGTTTGGAGTACCTTTGCATGTCATTGAGAAAGTACCGTGATATTCCCGGTCAGTACCATTAGCATTGCAAACAAGAGTTTCTGGGGAACTTCAGTAACTTAGTAACTCACATTTCTATGTGGTCATCATACAGCACATTTATTCATCTTTTTTTGGTAAAAGCACTTATTTAATCACTTTCTTTGTGTTAGGCAAAAAGGATATACAAAACAGAAGTGAAATTGTGCCTTATCCTCAGGGAGCTTATATTATGTTGAGGAAAAATAATAATGTATCTAGATAAGTGAATCCATGATATTTTAAAAAATCATTTGTGGGAATGAGGCCACTAAGCAACTGGTGGGGAGAAATAAGTAAAAACTTCATATAAAAGGCAGCACTTGACCCTTAAAGGATCATTGGGATTCTAAGGGATATGGGAATAACTCCAGGTATGAGAGACAACCTTAGCAAAGACCCAGAGAGAGATTGTTTTCTATGGGAAGAAGCAAGCAGGGCAGTGTGAGTGAAACTTAAAATGTGCAAGGAAATAACTTGTAGGGGGTGTCTGGGGGGGGGTGGGGGGGGTGGCACCTGGGTTGTGCAGTGGATAGAGCACCGGCCCTGGAATCAGGAGGACCTGAGTTCAAATCCGGCCTCAGACACAGAGTGATTGCCTAGCTGTGTGGCCTTGGGCAAGCCACTTAACCCCATTGCCTTGCAAACACTAAAAATAAAATAAAATAAAATAACATGCAATAGTGCCAGAATGGAAGGCTAGAGCCAGATAGTGAAGGATTTCAACTATGTAACAAAGAAGTTTATTTGTATTTTAGTGTACAGACAGGAGGAAGACCACTGGAAGGTAGGTGGAGAACTGAGAAATTCAAGGCAGAGAAACCAATTTGGCGCCTACTGGAATAACCTAGACAAGAGGTGATAAAAGTAAGATAAACTAAAGCAGTGACCCTTCTCTCCTAGTGTAAGGTGCTCTTGACAAATACTTCCCTATTTTGCATTTCACTTAATATTGATAATCATTAAACTTTAATTTTATTTTGGCATGTATTTAGAAATCCTGTATGATCTTAATAATTATATGGGAGACTACTTTTTTGGTGAGGTGAGAACCCTTAACATCTATTTTGACCTACCAAGTTTAATGCTTTTTTTTTGGTTATGAACAAATAATAATCACGGTTATTCTTTACACCTCTCAGCCAGTTGACACATAGGGTCTTATGAAGAGAATAATCTGTAAAAAGCTGGCTGTTAACTACTACAGAAACCATTATCATAGAAATGAGAGGGTGGACCTTTTGGGGTCAGTAGTTACTGTTGTTTGTTATACTTTTTTTAAGTAGTAGGGGAAAAGACAAGACCTGGACCTGTAAATTCATAGGGAACTTATAGTTAGGGGAAACTGCCTCTCCTAATGCAACTTGGCATCTTTTCTGCAATTACTGTCTTATAGAAAATTGCTTAGAGCTCTGAGAGATGCAGTAATTTGCCCAGGATCCCATAGCCAGTATGTGTCAAAAGTAGGACTTGAACCCAGGTCCTTCTGACGTTGAAGCTAGCTCTAGCCTCTATGCCTATTTTTTTGGTAGTCATATCATTTATCAGTTTTTCCACTCTCTTTACATTTTCTCCTTTTGATATATCTTAAAATTATTTTTGATATATCTTGTCTTTGAGTGACAATAATCACTGCTCTTCTGCTTCCTAAGGGAAATCTTTTTTGATCACCCCAGTTATGCTCTCCTCTGCTCCAATTATTTTGTATTTACTTTCTTGCATATATGTTATTATCTATTTAATATAAGTTTCTTGAGAGCAGGGACTGTTTTAATTTTGTCTTTGCATATACAGTACTGAGCAAAATACTTTGCATGATTGGCAATTAATAAGTTTGTTAAATTGAATTATATCCCCTAATAATACTCTTGTTCTTATGTAGCACTTTATCAATACAGGACTTCATATATGTATATTGATATCATTTGATTCTCACAACAATCTTACCAGGTTATATATTATATTATTATTATTATTATCTATTACATATTTTATATATATTATACATTTTACATATTACATATTATAATTCTCATCATTTTATGGATAAGGAAACTAAGGCTTGATGACATGATGACTTGACCTAAACCTACAGCCAATAAATGGTGGAGCCATGATTTGTTAATCATTTCCATTTCCCCTGATTCCAAGACTAGCATTTGTTCTACTCACTACCATTTCACTCTTTCTCCTCTGCCATGTGTGCCTTTCTTATACATGAGAATGAATGAACCCAGAATACAGCAAGTAGAAGGTACTTTCTTTCCTGGGGGCTGATGGGAATGGGATGAAATAGTAGAATTATCCTTTTTGGTTACTTGAGTAACACTTCTCTCTAAGCATTCATCTCAGGAATTAGTTCAATATGTGTGAGATTTTGCAAATATCCCTTAATTAAGATCTCTGTTCTTCATCTCAGAATAATTCATATATTGATTTCCATGAAAATAGCAGTCTATTTTTAGGTTCAACTATATTGTTTACAAATAAATGAATATTAATTATTCATATTTCCACCATGCATTAAGGCACATTCCAATTCCTCTTAATATTTGCTCCTTCCTTTTATTGACCTTTGTTTGGTTAAAATTGCATGGTACCATTTTTTTTTCAGTTCTTTCCCTTTCTTGAAAATGATTAAATACTTCCTGTTTGATTCCTTTTGGCATCTACCTTTTAAGAGTTTAAGCAGTTGTTATTATTGAAGTTAATGATGTTGAAATCTTGGGGGGAAGTTCTTATTTCTTCTCAATTGCTTCAAACTGAGCTGGAAGGCTGTTGATAAACCACCTTCTTGGGGAAAGGAAAGCTAGGAAGGAGAAGAGAACATTTGAACAACTGCAAAATCTCATTTGTTCTCCTGCTCTCCAGGACTGATTAGAATAAGTGAAAGAATTTTCTTCTCTGTTATAGAAGTGACCCCACGCAGTCCTCAGTGATAATCCTTTTTTGTGTCATGATTCTTAGCTTTGGACTCTGCAGATAGGAAGAGTGATTTAATCTGCCCCTTAAATATCAGTGAATGTCCAACATGCCCTTTAGGCAATCATTAGGCTTTTCTTTACATAGGGCATATTTATCTATTGTCCCTTTTTGCAAATATTTTGTAAATAATACACCAGCTGCTTCCTATTCCTCCACACTCATGGTCCAGATGAGGGAACACATGCCTATATTCTCCCTGTTTGCTGCTTCTGTATCAGGTGGTCTTTCCATTGGTTTTTGTCACTGCTTACGTTTTGATGGAGGACGTTCTGTGCACTGAATAAATAGCTGGCTCCACAAGCCTCTTCTTCCCACTGTTCAGCACACACAAAATAAAAATGTCCAAGTCCCTGATGTCTCAAGAACATGACCATAACTCTTGGCACCTCCATTTTCTGACTATAGTTCCTTGGGGTAGCATGCATTAAATTTATTTCTTGTTTTTTTCTATCCTTTTATCTTAATGACAGAATTTTCTTCTAAAGTGTTTTCATTATTTTTCCAAAAGAGATTTTAAAAAACAACACAAGTCAAACTTTTGGTAGCTTTTGATATAAAATTAGTTTTAAATAGCAAAAACAATTAAAGCACACATTTACAACTATTTACAGTTTAAAAAATGAATTCAGACGTAAAAGTATTCCTAAACATTTTTTAGTTACTCCCTCTCTGTTTCCTTTCTCTTTGTTTATTCATTTGTCTTTGTATTTGTATATGCATTTTTCTCCTCTGTGTATAGTTGTATCTGTGTTGTGCTGATTTTTCTTTATTCCCATCATTTATGTTCCTCACATTTTATCATTGTAATTCAATAGAACACATAAAGGTACCTTGGCACACTGCACCACATGCTATGCTAGGAGTTCTTAAGACTTGAGTTCAAATTCCAAATCTAACAGTTATTAATTCTGACCCTGAGCAAATCAGTTAAAATTTATGTGCTTTGGACATTTCATTTACTATAAAGAGTTAGGGATTTCTCATACAGGGAGTTCCCTGAACTGATGAACTCCTAAATCTTTTGAGTACATATACAATTTTATTCCATTGATATACAATATTCAGCATATCACCACCTGTTGGACAGCTATAAACCAAATATAACCAAATATACCTATCTCTGAGACTATATGTATTTGTACATTAGGTCCTTAATATATTTATGCATCAATAATTTATATTTTAATAAATGACTTTTTTCTTTAGGATAACTATCTTAGGAGCTAGTCCCAATAATAGAGTAATTGGGACAAAAGATATGACTATATTCTATATTTGTGACTCCTGTTCTATACTGTCAGCTTAGTCTCCCAACAGATTCTACCTATTTATGCTTTTACCAGCAATTGATAAATGAGTTATCTGTTTCTCCACAATCCTGGCAATATTGGGTTTTTTCAATTTCCTTTATTTTTGTCAATTTGATAGGTGTGAAATGCTATCTCACAGTTGTTTTAATTTGAATTTCCTCAATTAAGTTGAACAGTTTTTTGAGTGATTGTTTCCAATATGTATTTCTAGTATGTGTCTTT
The DNA here is from genome assembly GCF_037893015.1 of Macrotis lagotis. Classification (NCBI taxonomy): domain Eukaryota; kingdom Metazoa; phylum Chordata; class Mammalia; order Peramelemorphia; family Peramelidae; genus Macrotis; species Macrotis lagotis. The sequence goes on from NC_133666.1 coordinate 220,643,721, forward strand.
TTATATCCTTTAATCATGGGTGGTGAATGGTAGAGCACTAGGTTTAGTATCAGGAACACTCATCTTTATGAAGTCAAATCTAGCCTCTTAATAGCTATGTGAAACTGGGAAATTGCCAATCCCTGTTTGCCTCAGTTTTCTCATCTGTAAAATGAGCTGATGAAGGAAATGACAAATTACTTCATTAACTTTGCCAGGAACACTCCAATGGAGTCACACAGAATCATTCTATATATTTTAGAAACTTTTAAATTCACATTACCTATAAATATGGAGTCTTTAAATAAACCTTCTAACCTTCCATACTCACTTTCTTAAAGTTCATTTCTTAATACTGATTCCAGGATACACTGTATCCATTTCTTTGGGAATATCATTTAAGAATAGAACATGATTTTAATTCTGGTATGCTAACTTAACTATGAATGGAACTTCAAAATTTAACCTGATTGATTTTTAAGGTAATATGATGTTGATAGCCAGTTTCCAAACTTCTCTTCTCTCTCCCATGATGTTGAGTATTAATTAGATTTTTAAAGATTTCTTCAATTATATTTGTTTTTTAATTTTACTTATTTCTACAGAATCAATGGGGCAGAAGGAAGAGATTGTTGCTTTTTTTAAAATTTGAGATTTTTATTTATTATTCAAAAGAACAAATTGGGTTTCTTTTGTTACTTGGAATTGAATAAAAACCTTTACCCTAGTCTTTAAATTGCTTAAGTGGGATTGATGAGTTAAAGGGAAATTTGTAACACACACCAAAAGAACCCCATAAAACTGAATTTTTTGTGACTTTCTCTCCTTAAGTAGGGGGACTTCAGTTCTATGGTTTTATTTCCTCTAAGAATTTGTTTCTATTTTGAAAAATTGAGGAAATATTAAATGGGTTACTTCACTTACCATGATTTGTTCTTAATAGGCGAATATGGATTTCCTCTGCAATTAGTGAGATCCTTTTCTGTAAATAAACTTGTACAAAGACCACCAATTCTAGATTTAACCATAATAGTTTGATAGGCCAAAATTGATGGGAAATAAAGCATCACCTGGGACACAGTCTGATAGCTCTGACTTAATATATTAGTTAAAAATATATAAAGCCTGTTGCCCCCCCCAACAAGCTGAGAAATTTTCTCTGAGAAATCAAGAGTGTAAAACTTAATGCAAGATAAAATCTAAAATTTCAAATCCATATCATTTCAGTATCTACAGCTTGACGATAAATATTTCAGCTAAAGCAAATTTTAGTCAGAGCCTATCATAAAGAAAAAAATGATTAATGAAGTAAATTAGCATTCATTAGTTTTAGAAACCTATAAGTGTACATGAGAATTATTAAGTCTGAGATATCACCTGGGTAATATCTAACTTTCATCGGATTTAGGAGAACTTGTAGAATGAATAATAATTAAAATATATACCTAATCGCTCCCTGTCTGTCTGTAGTGCTAATTGCTGTCATTGAAAGACTGAATTGTTTAAAAAAAAAAAGGCATTCTTCATTGAAGCTATCTCTCCTGTATCATTGGGGGACTATTTTTAGCGCCTATAGAAGTCATGATTTTTGAATTTATTAGGAGCTGTGATGAATGATAAAACAAATCATCCATTTACATATCTTGACACTGCTTTGGAGAATACTTATTTCTTACAGGCAAGTGTCACATTGTATATAAAAGCTGGCTAATTGTGTGCTAATCTTCTGCATTATCTAGAATTCTCTGATGTGGGGCTCTATCAGTAGCAATATTAATTTTGCTTATTTCAAATGAATAAAATACTTTATGAAAACCCTACTTCTTTATATTTTCCACAATCCTACATTGTGTAACTTTGCATTCAGCTGTTAATTAAGATTAGAAGTGCATAATATAGAATGGTTTCTACTTTAAACCTTTAAGCTTTTGTGAAACATGAAAATACTAGGGGTTTTTTCCCTATCCATTTTAAATTTTAAAAGAGAGAAATAGCATTTAAGAACATTACTGGATGGTGTGTTTGTTTTCATGTTTTTTTCCACACAGTTCAATAGTTTCATTGATCTACTGTTTCTTACAAAAATCTGCCATGCTTTGTGAACTTCACTTTCTAATCTCATACAGCAACCCTTCCTTTATGTTATTCCTGCTCTCCCTGGTCCCAGAACAGTAGGGTTGCCTTGACAAATCTATTCAAAAGCCATTCCTCGGCCTTTATTGGTGGGGACTGGGGCCTTTGAAATTCTCTCCTCACTGCAACACAGCTGACATCTTCTTCCAGACAGAATGAATTAAGGAAATACAATAAGACACTTGATCTACCAGTCAAGGATCTTTCCACAGTGAGAACGGATTCCATGGTGCACAACTAGAGCAGCAAGCATCTAAAAATGCACAATACATGCTTGTTTACTAGAATAGCAATCAACCATTTTTCCAAACATGATTGATGGGATGATTTCTTAAAAATCTGTCTGGAAATTCATGGGTTTTTTCCTGAGAAACTTAAAAAAACAAAGCCATATGAAACTGATCATGCTTTAAAAAAAGACTACACTTTTAAATAAAGATTTATACTGTTTGGAAGGTAGAAATTTTCTTTTATTTCATTTATTTGAGCTATAAATCATCTCATTCTTTTATAGTTACATCTTTAAGAAGGCAAGTTTTGTGGTCTAAAACAAACATTTTCATGCTAGAGGGTGTTTCTTTTAAACTATTTAGATTTATGAATAGGGCTAAGTTAAACTTCTTAAGTTTAAGAATAAATTTAATTGTTTCTTAGAATCCACATTAAAATAATTGAACATAAATTTATTTGTTCCTGTTCACATGATAAATAATTTTGATTAAAAAGTGAAAGTCTAGCATTATTTTCATTATTATGTTTATTCCTTTGTTTATGACTTCATAGCCACCCCTTCACTAAGAGCAGACTGTATTGTCAGTCACTGATTGTGTGTCCCCTTAATATGAACACGGGGTGGCTGAGTTGTTTAGACTACTCTTTTGTATTCATGATAAACGATTGCCAACTGTTTGTAAAGAAAAATGTTTTAAACTATTTGGAAGATAAGAAAATACACTTTTCATAGTTACTTATTGAGAAAAATGATAATATTTGGACTCTAAAATTTTTTTCTTACTTTAAATTATTGGTTCATCAGAAAATTGTCTCTATTACCTTGCAGAACTGTTGTAATTGGGTGTCTAGTTCAGAACCATTAGATACATCTGTGGAGTCCATGTTGCCTGATTGCCCTCGTGTCTCTGCAGGTAGGTGTACTTAGGCATCTTCTATGAGTATGTGCATAGTTACTGACATATGTAGTATGTGAGTTGTTGCTTTCTGTTTTGGATTTTTAAAAATTATGTACTTTCTTTTAGTATTCAATTTCTCACTTTTCCATATTCATATATTTTATGGCTTTGTATTACACTGTCACAAATGGGCATTCTTGTAAATTTCCAGTTTTACCTTGTACAGTAGTTCTTCCTTTTTATCTTGGGCCAGATCAGGTTTTTTTATTTCTGATAGCTTAAACATTTTGAAAAATTAAGTATAATTTGGTTCATAGCAAAAGACTGAATTTTTTTAAAAAATAGTGTGTGATTTTAAGCAAAGAAATACTTGAATAAATGAATCATTTTAATGATATTCATTATAAATCTATGTTATCCATTAGTAAAATATGTAAAATTATAAATAGGAAATGTTAAGATAATAGGTTATGTGGTTTTTAGAATTGTGAAACACATTCGACATTGTGATTAATAAAAATAGTTCTTTATTCTGAATTACTGCATTAGTTATAGGAAATATAGAATTCAGTTAGTATCGAATTATTGAATAATTTTACATTATTCAGTAAGTGGATGGGCAACAATTTATAAATGAAAATAAGACAGAAAGAATCTCAAAATGTAGGAAGTTGGTGTTGAAGTTTATCTATATACAATATGCACATACATAAGCAATAAAAACATAAAGAATCCTTAGAGACATATCACAAAGGAGTTTATGTAATCTAGTGCTAAACAAATGGAAAAACAAGGAAAAATGACCAAGGCTTGGAGTAGTCAGAGAATAAAATTTGAGCAAGACCTTGAAGGATAAGTAAAAAGGAGAGGGGAAAGGATATTCTTGGCAGAGGATTCAGTGAGCAGAGGAGTAAAAGCACAAAAAAAAGTAGGTATGAAGAATTGGGGGTTGGGGGAGTGAGTAAACCAGTCTAACTGGATCAGAGGGGTCAGAATCACTGAGACAAAAAAAATCAAACATCCAAAGAGCAAAAAGCTAGGGAACCTCATAAGGGACCTCAAAGGTCATCTAACTCAACTGAAGAAACTCCAAAGATGAGATTTTGATCTGGAGATCCTTGGTCACCAACAACTCTAGTGGTCTTTCCACTACTCAACTGGGCTGAACTGTTGAGGGCAGGGCCTCTAATGCCAGGCTATGAAGAATGAACTTTCTGGTAATGATTATGAGCAGGAAGATTCCTGATAGGTAATGACAGTGTGTGATGCTTTTGTCATTGGGTGATCCCTCGTTTAAAATGTTAACCTATTTACTTAGGGTCACCATAATGCAATTGCAAAGCATCCACCGAGACAGATAGAGGCTGAGTTCAAATTTTGCCTCAGATACTAGCTGTTTTACCTGGGCAAGTCACTTTTGCCTCAGTTTCCTCATCTATAGAATGAACTAAAGAGACCATGCCAGTATCTTTGTCAAGAAAACCTCAAATGAGGTTCATGAAGAGTTAGATACAACTGAAACTGAATGAACAATACCACCACCACCAGATTGAGCCCGGGTATGACCTGGGTATGACCAGCTAGATAGGCTTATTCCCAATTTAGATAATTCAGAGAGATCATCATCGTAGACATAGAATTAGAAGAGACCATGGATGCCATCTGATCCAACTTCTTCAATTTATAAATCAGAAAGCTAAGGCCTCTGAAGAGGATTCAGATAACTTTCTCAAGATCACATGAATAATAAATGTCAAAGATAGGAGGCTCAATAAGAATCAGTTGTGATTTAAAAGCAAACTAAAAATTAAAGCTCTTTAATCAGAAAGTTCTTGTAGACAACTTCATTCCTGCCCTGGATCCTGGATCCCCTGTAGTATGTTAGACCTTAACTTTACCTCAACACTTCCCCTAACCTCATTTCAGCCCTTCTACCTAATAGTCTATCTCCTTTCTGTCTGTTTCCAGAAGACCTTCATTGTTTGCTCATTGTGATTTTTTGTTTTTACCTCCATAAGGCTTAGCTTAAAATGGAGAAAGGAGATTTCTATTATTTGCTGCATGTGTATGTGTGTGTTTTCATTGGCTATCCTGTGACACTTTTTTCAGTTAATAGATTTTCTTTTATATATCCCATTTCTCCTGCTTAATTTCCTGCCTTTTGATATAAAAGTTAGTTTTCATGAAACTACTTCAGATTACCCAAGTAAAATCCTTCAAATCTACATTTAATAAAGGGACTAATAATTTTTTTCTGGGACATTTTAAACTATATTTGAACAGTACAGAACAATTTATAAACAAGTATACAGTGATTTCTCTTAGAGATCATGAAGGTATATTTGTTTGATTTTTAAAACTGAGTAAGAATGTAAAGAAATGTTATTTTGGGAACATGTATTTAATAGGATAGACTGAAAGGGAAAAGACTTGAATTATAGGAAACCATTTAGGAGAGCAGCAATTAAAATAAACCAAGGTTGACCTGGTGAGAGTCTAGGATGAAGGGTGACAGTAGAATCAGAGATTAGAAAAACAAAACAAAACAAAAAAATGAACTTACAAGCCATTATGAAGGAAGAGCATAGAATTTGAAGAGTAAGTGGCTATAGGGGCTTGAAAGAGAGTAGTAGAGTGTAAAAGAGCTCCAAGCCTGGGTGACTGGGAGAACAAAATGAAAATGTCAAGAAGGGGAGGTAGTTTTCAAGGAAAACAGTTGGTTTGGATTTAGGCCTACATTACCCAAGGTGACACAGGGTATGGCAGTGGAAATAACCATTAGGTATGCAAAGCTTATGCAGTCTATATCTGGCTCTCTCTGCAAGCATTTGCAAGTAAAAAAAAAATCTGACATTTCTAGGCATTTTAGGTAATATCTAGATAATCAGAAACTTTAAAGATTCAAAATTATTTACAAACATAATCTAAAACTACTGATCAAACAAACAAAACCATAATTTTTAAAAGAAATTTTAAAAATATTTATGTCAAGTTTCTCAAACCTGGGATGCCTGAATTCCATTTAGCTTCTTTGAGCAATCAGATAATTGAATTAACAAGCATTCTTTAAGTTCTGCTTTTAAAGAAATTGTGCTGGGCACTGGGGATACAATGATAAAATGGTCCCCAAAGAAACTAATATTCCATAAGGAGTCAGAACATGTACAAAATGTATGAAAATAAATATGAGGTTATCTGGGAAGGAAGTCTAAGAATTTGGAAGTATCAGGAAAGCTTCATATACAAAGTGCCATTTGAGCTGACTTTCAAAGAAAACCAGGGATTCTTATGACGTAACAGGGAGAGAAGAATGCATTCCAGGATTAGGAATAGCCTATGTAACAATATAGAAGAAAAGATGGAACTTCGTGTACAGAATAGCAAAATCCCATCTTGCTGGGCTGCTAAATGTGAGAAGGGGATCAGTGAGCAAGATCAAAGCTCTGCAGAGCAGATGTACTATTCCCTAATTGATATATGGTCAAAGGATATGAATAGGAAGCTTTCACATGAAGACATCAAAACTATCTATATTCAAACAAAAATTCTCTAAATCACCTTTGATTAGAGAAATACAAAGTAAAAATAACTCTGAGGTAACACTTCACACCTATTTTATTGGCTAATATGACAGAAAAGGAAAATAATAAATATTTGAGAATTTGTATGGAAATTGGGATACTAATACATTATTGGTGGAATTGTGAACTGATTAAATCATTTTGGAACCATGCCCAAAGAGCAGTCAGACTATGCATGCCTTTTGATGAAACAATACCACTACTAGGTCTTTATTCCAAAGAGATCATTAAAAAAAAGGGAAAAGGACCTACATATACAAAAAAAAAAAAATTTACAGCACGTCTTTTTGTGGGGCAAAGAATGGGAAATTGAGGGATTGTCCATCAATTGGGAAATGGCTGTACAAGTTGTGGTATATGAATGTAATGGAATGCTGTTTTGCTATAAGAAATGATGAACAGATGGATTTCAGAAAAACCTGGAAAGACCTAAATGAACTGATGCTGAGTGAAATGAAGGAAACAGAACCAGAAGAACACTCCATAGTAACAACAACATTCTGTGATGATCAGTTATGACATGCTTAGCTCTTCTTAGTAATACAGTGATCTAAGACAATTACAAAGCACTTATGATAGAAAATGCTATCCATATCCAGAAAAAAGAACTGATGGGAGTCTGAATACACTTGAAAGCATATTATTTTCACTTTTTTTTAATTTTTCCCCCTTTAGTTCTGTTTCTTCTTTTACAACCTGACTAGTGTAGAAATATGTTTAATATGATTGCACATGTATGATCTAAAAAAACAGATGTATAAATTTTTTTACTTAATTTTTTATTTTATTTATTTTTCCAATTATATGCACAGATGGTTTTCAACAATCATTTTTTGTAAGGATTTGGATTTCACACTTTTTCTCCCTCCCTCTCATCCTTCTCCTTCACCCTGTTAGAAAGTAATCTAATATGGGTTAACAAAAAATTATAACTATGTTAAACATATATCTATATTAATTATGAACAGAATATTTTCAAATACCATCATGAGAAAACAAGAGGGCAAAGGAATACTAAAAATTATCTTCATTTTATTTAACTATCTAGTAGTTTCACTTTTTAAGCAAACCTTAAAAAAGGCATGGATTATATATACTGCCATTATGACGTGACCAAGAAAATAAATATAAATAATTTTACTAGACTAAGAATAATTGGTCAATTCAAATGTTAGCATTTGAAGCTCTGACCTTTTAATAGTGATTGGCCCTAAATTAGTCTTAGTTATACTGAATGATCATTTAATTTGATTAAGTCTGTTTTTTTATATTAATATGTGACATGCTTTTTAGTCTTCATTTTTAGCATTTCATCCTTCACTTTTTTAAATCTAGACTATCAACAAATTTGAGGTGTAAATGTTTACATTGACATTTTAACAATGAACTCCCTTGAGTCAATGCAAATTGACTCTAGCACTCCCCTGGTTATGTCATCCTTTTGGTTGAAAAAAATAATTCCATGAGAGCTACTTTAATGCCACTATATCAAAGATCTGTGATTTCATCAATATGGGTACCTTCCATCCTCATTATTGTAGATTTCTGTCTTAGTTTTGGTGAGTTGCTGTGTACACACACACACACACACACACACACACACACACACACACACACCACCATCATCATCATCATCATCATCATGCTTAGGTGACTGCTTTATGGTGATTAACCTTCTTAAACTAAAGTGACCTTAAATTGAGACATAAATCCCACCCATGAACCTGTCCTTAAAGCTCATCTTTGGTAGAACCCTCCCAAACTTGAAGTATACTAGCCATTTCTCCCAAGATCCCCATGTCATCTCCATCCTGCAGTGATCAAGAATAAAGCTTCAGTAAATTATATCTTCAATATTATAAGTTTCAAAAGAGTATATTTAAATAAGTTTGTACATTCCCATTACAGTTATTTTAGATTATCGCTCTTCAAATTCCAAATTTATTTTAGGGCTGTGGCTCATAAGAACTTCATTTTGTGAATGGCATGAATATTTATTTCAGAAGAACATATAGCAGATTTCTTTAATGAGCCTTAAAATATCATTGTCATTGACTTCTAGTACAGTAGACCTGTTCTAGAATTTTCATGAATGAAACTAATTTTTTAGTATCCACAATTATCCTAGCAGCATCATACTTTATACTTAAAGTATGGTTTTCAGCTAAATTCAACAAATTTTATTAAATGCATGCTGTGTGTGCTAACACTGGTTAGGTCTTTATATACAACTAAAAGAAGGATCCTTTGATCTCGAGTATATGTTCCACTGCAAAGATACCACATGTCCATAGAGAAATAGAAGCAAGCTAATTTGATAAAGAATAAAATATTCACAATGCAGTGAATTTAAGGAGCTTTCAATAAGAGGGTGCTTTCCAGGTGTGAGAGTGCTTGTATAAATGCACAGATAATTGGGATTGGGGAGCAACAAGTGGTCTAATTTGCTAAAAGACAGAGTGTAATCTATGAAAGAACAGTGTAAAATCAGTGTAAAAGACATTGTCATATTGTGGCAGGTCTTAAATATTAAGATAATTTTTAAATTTTGTTCTAAGAAGTAACTTAATAAAGATTATTTTAATTAAACTGTAACATTTATAGACCTATTCCTTAGGAAGATCATTTTGACAATTGGGTAAAGAATAAATTGGAAGGAGAATCTGGAAGCAAGGAGATCATTTATGAGGTTACTAAAAGGTCTTTGTAGGCAAAAAGTGATGGGGACTGAAATAGTGCAGTGGAGAAAAAGAATACATATGTGAAAGGTGTGGAGGTAAAACTGATTGAATATGCAATGTGAGGGAAAGGAAAAAGTTAAAGATGATTCTAAGGTTTCAAACATGGATGACTGGAAAGGATAGGCATACCCTTAACAGAATCAGAGGTGAGGTTTAAAAGGAAATAAGATGAAACACCTAGGTAGATCTATTTAGTTAATTATGTGATACTAGAGTTCAGAAAAGAAATGACGGTAGTGATGACAAATGAACAGTTGGGAGCTCATGAGCTAATCAAGGGAAAGTGTAACTGGAGAACAGAGCCTGGGAATAGAACCTTCAAAACTAGCTGTGCTTAAAGTGTGGGAGATAGATAATGATCAGCCAAGAAGAATGAAAAGAAACAGCCTGGCCAGACAGGTAGAGAAAATCAAGAAGTAATCAGAGGAGGAAAACTAGGAAAACTAGGAAATAATAGTATCAACGAAACCAAGGTGGAGAATCTAACTATGAGGAGGAAAAAGCTAACAGTATCAAAATTTGCAGAAAAGTTAAGGTCAGTGAGAGAGAACCTGGAGAAAGACCATTGGAGTTGGCAGTTAGTAGTTTAGCAGGTTAAGTAGGTAAAATTCCTGATTATAAGGGATTAAAAAGTAATAAGTTGATTGAGTCGGTGAATGCAAATGATTTCTTTTCCTCAGCTTTTAGCGGTGAGAGGGATAGAGATAGGAGGGGAGCTCCTGCAGCTTAGGGAGTAATATTGTCAAGAAAAGGTATTTTTTTAAGGAGGAGAAAGACCTAGACAAGTATGTTTTCAGGTAGGAAAGGACCATTAGATAGGGAGAGATTAAAGAGGAAGAAGAGGGAGAGAATGATCATTGGTAATAAGTTAATTAACATATTACCTTAGTAATATATCTGAGAATTAACTGGATATGCAGTTACTGGGAGAGCAGAAAGTCAAGGATGATTCCAATGTTACAAATGCAAAATGACTGGGATGATGAGATTGGATCAGAAGAGGAAGCTTGAGTTTGAAACAGAATGAGTTTGACATGCTGATGAAACACTCATGGGTAGATATATGCAGCTGGTAGGTATTTCCTGAATGAAATGGGAAGCTGGCTGGGAATGAGATCCAGTACATGCAGGGGAACCAGTTTGTCAGAGATCGGAATAGAAGAGGGTAGTTGAAGATGTAGAGGGGTTTTGAGGTAAGCATTAGGAAAGTTGACAAGGGGGAAGGAGCCTGCCAAAGATGGCCTTCATTTTTTCAGTAAAATAAGAGGTGAGGGCATCTCCCAAAGAGCAGAACCTCTGGCTCTTTCTGATTGGAACTAGATCTCAGTAGTAAAGACCCTCTAGTGCATTTAGCTCCTAATCATTCAGCCAATTATTGATTAATTAGTATAATCTTCACAAATCAGTTGTTAAGCACCTACTATGTGCCCAGCTCTGTCTATCAGTTTCTTTGTTGGATCTGAGTATGTCCCTATTTTTAAAATACCCCACTCCAAGTAGCTCTAGTTTTCTGAAGAACTCCAGATCTCTATCATTGTGCCAAGTTGACCAGGGATAAGGTGCACCCAGCAGACACCCTGCACATGGAAACTGCACCAAGGTCCATAGCATGACCTCCCATGCTTCAGATTGTAGGAGGCTTATACTCTCTGTTGTTGGTTTTTTTGGTGTATCAAGTGTTTCCAAAGATTTATTGTTGTTTTTGTTTTTTCCTAACTAATCATGTAGATTTCACTCCTGTCCACTCAGTTTCTTTGTGCTATCAAGAGGATTATTTAATCTCTTTGTTTCAATTTCTCTTCTTGTAAAATATAGATGATAATATTTGCCTCTGTCTGACAGAGATATTATAAATGTTAAATCACATATCTGAGAAAAAGGCTTTTAGATTATAAGAAGGAAGGCACTGTAAAATTCAGTGTCCTGGCAGGTCTATATGCTTCCATTAGAAATTTTCAGAATTTAAAATGGTTATTTCCTTGAAATCTAGTATTGATTATTTTTTCTTATACAAAGATAATATGTAATTTTTATATTATTCTGTTTATAAATAATAAATGAATGATTTATTTATGTTTTCCCTATATTCCCTGTGGCATTGATAAGGGTCACAAGATATTATGCAGAAACTGGGAACCCAGAGCAGTGGAAAATATGTTAAAGTAATAAAAATGAAAGCTGGTGGTCTGAAGGAAAAGCATCCAGTCATCTACTTAACTCAGGAAACAATAAAGCTGAAGGAAACATGAAAATAATAGTGATGAAATTACATTATGAAATCATCATGTGAAGAATTGCCCCTCCAAAACAATCCACCCTAATATAATCTTGTACTCTATATGAAAAGTTATTGCTCTAGGTTGGTGTTATCTATCTGTGTGTATCATGTAAAATTCTTGATATAAATAAATCTGGGTGTGAGAACAGACAGAGACAGAAAGGGATGGGGGAGAAATAGAGAAACAGAGAATGAGAGGCATAGATAGATATTTAAATGACAAAGAGGTCAAGAAAAAATGTTTAAAAGATTATGCCTAGGATGCATAGGAACATTGACTAGACCAGCGATTTCATTGGAATAGGAAACTTGCAACACACCTGTAACCCCAGTGATGTTGAATGGCTAACTCTAACTTTCCCCAGAAGACATGACTAGTTAGTGTCCTTGGTGGGACTTGAACCTAAGTCTACTGTCTATACACCAGGACTTTTTCAGCTATGCCATGCAATTTTGACATATATACACATATGCATGTGTGTATGTATGTATATATATATATGTGTGTGTGTGTGTACATATATTACCAAATTCACTATTTATATTGACTGAATTATTGAATAATTGCTAAATGTACACTTCAATATCTTGCTGAAAATTCCTCTTGAGAAAATGGTGGTACAGATCTGTTTCTCTTTACTACTAATCTCCTATAAAGCTTTGAGGGAAAAATCAACACTAATTGCTTCTCAAATGTAGTCATTCAGGTTATAATGTCTAACACATTTCAACACACAACTTATACTAATTAGATTATTGAAAACTCTTTACTTTAGACTATGTGAAGAGGTCTTTGATTTCAAGTTGTATTAGCATATATGAAAGTATACCATTCTTGATTATAAAAAATTATTTCTGTTAACTTTTTTCTTTATTATTCACCATGTATATTTTTAACACTCTCAATGATGTTTTCACTTGTGAAATAGCACTTTTCAGATAGTTGTTTTTAGACAGTTTAATATCAGCCTATTAGCTTTTATTCATCAATTAAATTCATTGTTCTTTTCCACCTTATATTCATTAACATAATGGATGACTAAGGTAAAAATTGACCCCTGGAAGTACTAATATTTTTTGGTGAATCATAGTAAACAGTTGGAGTGAAGAAACTCCAGGCACACATCTGTTTGTGAAACATTTACAGTCATGTCATATATAATTGAACTTATTCTTATTCATATTAAATTTAGAATATTATGCTTTTAATTTAATTTGACTTTGTTTCCCTATAAGAAAGTATGTATATATATGTATATATATATATATATATATATATATATAAAACTTATTTGATAATTTTTTACAGCCATTTGATAAAAAAAAATCTGAGAATTTGGCATTTGAGGGGCAGCTCTCTTTGCTTTTGAATTATCTTCTTTAGAGATGAGAGGGGGAAAAATCCAAGGCTAATTGTTTGTTATATCCTTCATGATGAATAATTAGATAATAAGAATTGTTTTTGCAAATGGAAATTACAAGCTAAGGTATTTGTCACTCTGATGTTTTTACTTGGCTTTTGGGGGGGGCGTTGCAAGGCAAATGGGGTTAAGTGACTTGCCCAAGGTCACACAGCTAGGTAATTGTTAAGTGTCTGAGGTCGGATTTGAACTCAGGGCCTTCTGACCCCAGGGCCAGTACTCTATCCACTTTGCCACTTGGCTGCCCCAGTTCTGTGTGTGTGTGTGTGTGTGTGTGTGTGTGTGTGTGTGTGTGTGTGTATGTGTGTATGTGTTACTTGACTTCTAACTGTACATCCAGATATTCCTTTAATCCTAACATGGAATTTGAGATTCAGCAGTAGCAAAGGCAGTACATTTCATTTTCAATGATATCTGTCTCCTTCCCCATTTTCCTGAATAATTATGTTATTCCCTTCATCTGTTTTCCTCTCCTTTTATTGTCTTTCTATCGTCATAATTCTCTTTGCTTTCTATATTTCTTCCTTCCCTACTCTTCTCCTTTCTCCTAACTCCTTTTCTTGGATCTCTCCATCTCTTCCTATGTGAGTCTGTTCTGCTCCTAGCCTCTATTTAAGGCTTTCTTTTTATTTTTCTTTCATGCCATTCCCTTTCCCCTTCAGTTATATCCTATCCCTATCTTTCCCATTCTATGTGGTCCTTGCCTCCTAGCTTTCCTCTCTGCCTTCAAAACCCCCAAATTCTCTACTTCCATCTAGAGCAGGGCTTAACTCTAGGCCTTGTCCTTTTTATCTGCTGTGGATCTTGAATGGACTGTCTCCTTTATCCTAGTTATATGTAATGTACCCTGGCTGGCATCTCTGAGAGCATTCTGGGGGCACAGGGAATGGGACAAGGGGGAAAAAGGGAAGAGGGAGAGGGGAGGGGAGGGAAAAAGGGGTAGGAAATCAGTGATTGACAGATTTATATACATTGGAGAACCACAAATTCAGTAGATCAACTTTAAAAATTCTGCTTAAATACTTCTACAAAGAAGTAGTAGTATTTTTCAGATTTTAGTCATAAAGAAGCACAATGAGAATTCTTTAGAAAATAAGAACTGGAGATATTTTCACTAAACACTATGAAGTGCTGCTTATCATTTGAGAAATGGCTGAGGGGCAGTTAGGTGGTACAGTGGGGCAGCTAGGTGGTATAGTTGGGGGCAGCTAGGTGCTAAAGTGGATAGAGCACCAGCTCTAGACCCAGGAGTACCTGAGTTCAAATATGGATTCAGACACTTTTTAATTGCCCAGCTGTGAGACTTTTGGGAAAGTCACTTAACCCTATTGCCTTAAATAAATTTAAGAAAGAAAGAAAGAAAGAAAGAAAGAAAGAAAGAAAGAAAGAAAGAAAGAAAGAAGAGAAATGGCTGAACAAATTGGCATATGGATGTAATAGAATACTCTTGTGCTTTAAGAAATGATGAAAGGGATTTCAGAGAAACTTGAAAAATCTTATATACTGATGAAAAGGGAAGTGAGCAGAACCAGGAGGACAATGTATATGACAATATATTAAAAACAACTTTGAAAGACTTAGGAACTCTGATCAATACAATCCTAGAGGAATTATGACAAAGCATATTACCTTCCTCCTGAAACAGAAATAATGAACTCAAAATATATTTGAGGTAGTTTTGTGGTTGTATATGGCTAATACAAAACTTGGTTGTGTCTCTACATGCTGGTAATAGGTTTTATTTTTCTTGCTTTCTCACTGGTAAGGAAAGATGGAAGGGGGAGGAAGAGTAACTTAAAGTAAAGTTGATTTGCAAATGAAATAACTACTACTGTAAAGAATATGGCAAGTAAATTCTATGTAGAGAATCCAAAGATGGTTTTTTAAAAACAATTCTACCAGGAGTTTAATGGCACAGGTTTGTTTTTGTTGTTTTTTTTTTTAATACAGTTTACCTTTCATTTCTTGAAACTTTTGTTTTTTTCCAAAAGAAAAGATTCTAATAGGTAACTAAATTGTTTGGCTAATGATTGTTCAATTTTAGCATATACTTATTTTAACTGATATGGAATATCTGAATTTCTCTTTGGAAAGTTTTTTTGTTTTTAGTTTAGTTTTATTTTTTTACAGCTTTTAACTTTCATGTTGTTTCCATTGATATCTCCATCAACAATATCTGTTTCCACTAAACCATCTTCTAATCTTTTCTTTAGGGACAATCAGGGTGTGAAGTGACTTGCCCAGGATTACACAGCTAGTAAAGTGTCTAAGATCCGATTTGAACTCAGATCCTCTTGATTCCAGGACTAATTCTCTATCGTGCCACTGGCTGCTCCTCAGATTTATTTTTTGGGGGGGTCCTTTTTGCAAGGCAGTGAGTTTAAGTGACTTGCCCAAGGTCACACAGCTAGGTAATTATTAAATGTCTGAGGTTGCATTTGAACTCAGGTCCTTCTGACTCCAGGGCTGGTACTCTATCCACTGTGCCACCTAGCTGTTCCCTGCTTCTCAGATATTTTAAACTTGTAAATAGAGTGCAGATGATTTGGGCTCTGATAATATAATAGTATCTTTTATAAAATTCACAAGATCAATTTCCTTTTTTCTGTATTTTAAATTTTGTTATTATTATTTTGAAAAACATCAGATATGAACATTTCCATATAAAAAGAACAAAAAATGGAAGCACACACACACATATTAAATACACCTTGGTTTATAATGTATATACCAATTTTAAAACAAGCTTCCATCTGTGTGTACCTCTGAGCTTCCCTCTCTTCCATTTTGTGCATTTCAAAAAATAGGGAAGTTAGTAAAGTTCAACAAGAATTGCTTTTTAAAGAAACTGGTCAGAAAACTATGTACATGCTCCATGTATCTTTATTTGTGTTTTCCTTGATTAGTAAATCTCATTTTAAAAATAATCAGAATTTGAAGATTGGAAAGGAAATCACTGGTTTTTCTAGTCTAAGATATACATGAAAGGAACTCCAACAATACCATACATGACAAATGATCATCCACTGAAGATCTCTAAAGAGGGGAGCCCAGTACCTTGCAAGGTGTGCATGTCATTACCTAGGGAACTACTCAAATAGTTTTTTTCTGACATCCTGCTCCAGTTGACCTCCTTGAATCTTTCACAATTGCTTACTGGGGCCAAACATAATAAGGTTAATCCCTCTTCCACAAGACAACCCCTCTAATACTTGAATCAGACTATCAAACTTTTTTTTTCTTCAGGCTAACCATGCCCAACTCCTTCATTCACAAAACAAACTTTTCCTTCCTGGCTGTCTTTCTCTGGACCCTGTCTAATTTATCATTGTTCTTCTTAAATTGTGACATACAGAACAGAACATAATACCCTAGAAGATGACAGATGAGGGCAGAATACAGCGGGAATTGTCACCTGTCTATTTCTGGAATCTATGCTTTTCTTAAGAAAATCCAACAACCCTTTTTTTTTTCCTGGCTATCACACCTGACTATTAGCTCATAGTGAGTTAACAATCTACCTAAATGCCCAGAACTGTTTTTTAAAATTCCATCATAGGTTTTAATTTATTCTATTAGATTAGTCCCTTGAGTTCAGGGTCTGTCTTTTGAGTCTGTCATTTGCCATTTTATATCCTTAGTACAGTACCTATCACATAGTAGCTGCTTAGTAAATATTTATTGATTAAATTCCATCACTGACTAATTGCCTTGGGGGTTGTGTGTGTGTTTGTATGTGTGTGCATGTGTGTGTGTGTGTGTGTGTGTGTGTGTGTGTGTGTGTGTGTGTGTGCAGGGAAAGAGGTTGATTATGTATGTGAATATAGCTGGTTCTGTATTGTAATTTTCTGAAAATCAAATCAGGAATCAGGAAATACTTAAATGCCTTTTGCATTTAGGCTGGCTGGGTAAACTGTTGAGAGTATTAACTGTTAGCACAATTGGCAGTTTTCAAGCCAGAAAAGTTTAAATTTAAGCATAAGCCTTCTGCTCAGAGAGGGAACTGTGAAGAATTTGTTAATCTGCTTTTTAAGTTGTTTAAAATCATAGTAAAAAAGTGTTGAAAAGGCTTTTAGTTGATGAGCTCACCAAATTCATTATTACCACAGTTTTCAAAAGCAAGAGCACTTTGTCAAGTGTTAAAAAAAATATCAAGCAAAGTCTTCATCTTTTGGATTTGGATGAAATTACTATTAGAAAATTTCCATTTTGTTATATTTTGATCTGATGCTGTTTCTTGGTTTTTTTAAAGTCAATGCTTTTATTCATAGTTAGTGATTAATTCTATTTATTAAACAAATGTATTTCATTTTATCTGATGGGAAAATCTGGATTGCTACAAAAGGCTTCAAAGGAATTATAACCTTATTCGACTTGCCTTCATTTCCTAGTATTTTTTTTTTTTTGTGTGTGTGTGTGTGTGTGTGTTTGTGTGTAATATATATGTATGTGTGTGTATGTAATATATATGTGTTGGTGTGTGTATATTATTTTTGTAATGTAGTAGCATTAAGTGGCTTGCCCGAGTTCACACAGCTAAGTAATTGTTAAGTGTCTGAGGTGGGATTTGAACTCAAGTCCTCCTGTCTCCAGGGCCAGTGCTCTATCCAGAGAACCACCTAGCTGCCAACTTTTACTAATATCTTAAGGAAATGTTTGAGGAAATTCCAGGAAACATAAAATCTGTGGTGCACAGAAATTCACCTGCACTTGGGATCAAATCCTTACTCAAGATACTTTCTAACTATGTTCCTTAATGTCTATGTGACTCAGTTTTTTCATTTGAAAAATAAGAAGGTGGAATCATTGTCTACAACCCTAGACTCTTTCAGTCTATACTTCTCATCAGGCTGTCAAGATCATATTTTATTGGCCAAAAACTACTTTTAATTCTCATCTGCATATTTACTCAGGCACATAGATTGGATTACTGATTTCATTGGTTCTAGCCTCCCACTCCCACCCCCAATTTCCATTCTATATATGTTTTGTTCTGAGACATGACAGATATTTTTGAATTAATACTGATTGTGTCATCTTCTGATCTGAGGCAAAAATAAAAGACACATTTTAGCATACTGGATAGTAACTTCATCCTGATAATGCTTTAAATATTTTTAAATATTTATGTTTATATTTTATATTTATGTATAATAAAAATAGATCATTTTTAAAGTTTCTCTTTTATAACAAGGACAAAGTTACCTAAAATGTAGTTTTATTTTTTAATCATACTTCATCCAATAAGAACATTTAAACTATCTTTGAAAATATCTGCCTCATCCCTAGAGTCTCTTTTAACCTAGCCCTACTCAGTACCACTTCCCCTGCCTTATACTGATATATAAGATTTCTGGTGAAGGCTTGTGGGATTTTAGACTTAATTCCACTTTCTGACACTAGACCAACATGGATCATGATGAATATCTAAGATCTCTTTGCTAAAAATAGAAAAATTACCCTTTCTCCCTAAATATCATAGGCATAAGTAAAGGCTAAGCTGTGTAGTGCTAAGATTTTTCCCCCCTGCATTTTTTGGCCTTTCTTGGAGATTAAGATTATAGTAATCATTGTTAAATGTAAAGCTCTTTGCTTTTTCTTGCTCTGATCATATTGTTGAATTCATGTCAGTGAGAGCTTTTTTCCTAGCAATAATTATGACAAAATGGGCATACAAATGCTTTAATTTATGGCTAAAAAAGTAAAAACAAAAATTTATGTGGTATTTCTTATCTTTCCCAAGAAAGTCATAGAAATTAAATGTAAATAGTACTACAAATCTGTTTCTATTTATCTTACATCTTCTTAAAAAATGTCACTGATATTCATAGCTAGCTAAGCTTTTATGATTTGAACCTGAAGGGAAGAAGGAAAGGAAAGGAACAAACATTTCTATAGTGCCTGACAAGGTCAGTTTTATCTTTTGCATTCTTTTAGGTGGAACAACTTAAATTGTTATTTGGTCAGTAAATGTATCTCTCTCCACAATGTTTTGATTTACTTCTTTCTTTTTTATGATAGCTTTGATATTATTTCCACATATAGCTTATCTTCATTTGCCAATTTTCTTTATGGAGCATATTACCTCTGAAGCATCACATGATGACATCAGTGTTCTCTCACTTTAAAATCTATATGAGTTATTGAAATTTAATTATTATTTCAAAGTCTTATATGGTCTGATATGCTGTAATACTGTGAAGGATAGAAATCTTGCAGTTTGTCATAAGGACCTTTCTCATTATGCAAAGCAAGACTTGTTTCACTACTTGGGAATAAACTACCTGTCAGAGCTTTCTTAGCTTTACTAATCTTGCTCCCTGAACCTCATTAAGATTGCTTTGATGAGACCAGCCCCCAAGAGCCTTCACTGGAACATGGACTTTGCCCCAAGTTTCAGCTGGTATGAGTTCTTAGTATCTACCATCTGCAAAGTAACTCTTGTCTCAATAACAGGACATTTGAATGAGAGAGCCATTGACTTAAGACTCTACCACCCCACTTTCTTGATCTGTACCTAGTACCTAAATTCTATGGTCATTTCTCTAAAGAATAGAAGTAAATACAAAATGTAAACAAAGTAAATTACAGAGTAACTTTGGAAAGGTATCATTTGGAGGTAGTGATTGAGTTGAGCTTTTGAAGGAAGATAGAATTTGTAGGATGTGGAGATGAAGAGGGAGAACATCCTGGGCATGGAAAGTAACCTAGACAAAAGAGAGGGAGAAGAGAGGTGATTTTATTTTGTTTTGTTTTCTTTGTCTGGATATGGATGGCATCATCCATAACAAATCTCCAGTGTTGTCTTAGCTCTCTGAACTGCTAAGAGTATCCATCAAAGAGAAGTCATTTTAGGTGGAGTACCTTAAAGAGAGTGACATGAAACCAATCTAGGAATATAGATTGAAACCATATTAGGGAGGGTTTAAAATCTGTATGTAATTGAGAACTTTTGGAGATTTTTTGAGAAGGGAAGTGACATAGAGACCTGTGTTTTGCATGGATAATGAATTGGAGAAAGGAGAGACTTTGAGGCAGGGAAACCAGTTAGAATGTTTTTATGCTAGTGAATGGTGGTGATGAGGACTTGACCTAGTTAGTAGCTACACGAGTGAAAAAAGTACAACAAATGTGGGAAATGTTGTGAAGGGAAATTCAACAACAAGATTTGGCTACAGATTAGATATTAGGGCAGGGTTTGAGAGAGAAGAAAGAATTGAGGGCAAATCTGAAATTTCTAACCTATTTGAATAGAGGGATAGATTTAAGGGGAAGATTTAATTTACTCTTTTGAGATTGAGATGCTTATAGAATATCTAATGGACAATTAGTAATACAGGACTATAGTTGTTATTCACAGAGAAATGACAATTGAACCCATAGGAACTGATAAGTAGATTACTGGATCATCATCAACCAGCAGTGAAATCATTAACCGTATGTATACCTCAGTTTGAGATCAGTCCCTTTCTAACCAAACTTCCAACTCTAGAAGAGGTTTTAAATGCCATTAGGCTTTTCTCATGCAGCAAAGCACCTGGAGTTGATTCTATTCCACCTGAGATTAACAAAAACTGATTGAAATTTTCTGGCCTATATCACAAGGCGTTCAAGGATGGCCCTATTTTCCATCTCTGTAAAGGTAAAGGAATTAGATTGTCCTGTGACAATCATAGGGAAATCTTGTAATTAGTCTTCACTAGCAAGACATTTGCCAGGCTAACCTGAAAGATGATCATCTAACATGAACTAGTGTGACTTCAGAAGGATTCAAGGGACAATGGATATGGTGTTTGCTGCCCAACTCCATGATAAATGCAAGGAGCAAAAATAAAGATCTGTACATAACATTTGTCCATCTGACCAAGGCCAGTTGTGAAGGCTAGTAGAAAATTATGGTAAAATTTGGTTGCATGGAGAAGTTCATCAGTATTGTGCTTTAGTTTCATGGCTGCATGTTTGCCCAGGTTCTGGATAATGTATGATGATAATCTTGCACTTTCCCAGTCACTATTGGAATGAAACAAGGCTATGTATTTGCTCCCATGGCTTTTTATCATGATGTTTTCAGATGCTTTCAATAAGAATGAAAACAACATTAATGTCAGATACCACAGATAGTAAATTATTTATCTTGAAAAGGCTTTGTGTCAAGACTAAAATGGAGGGAGAGTTGGTTCATGGATTTTTTTTTTTTTTTGCTCAGATGATTATGCACTCAATGCAGCCTTTGAGGCTGATCAGTATGGATCACTTCTCTGCTCCTTGTGCTAATTTTGGCCTAGCATTTGACATCGAGAAAATATAATTTCTCCACTAGCCAGCACCACACCATTTGATTATAACAAATAGAGAATTTTGAATGTTGTGGATAAATTCACTTACCTTGTCAGTATGCTTTCCAAATATGTACACACAGGTCAAGAGACTGATATACACATTGCCACAGGTAGCTCAGTTTTTGGGAAGCTCTGAAGAAAAATATAGGAGAAAAGAGCTATTAGACAGCCTACCAAATGGAAGGTCTATGGCTCATCATGCTGACTTCGTTGTAGAATACCTGTGAAACCTGGACAGAGTACCAGTACCATGCAAGAAATGGAAATATTTCTATTTGAATTGTTTTAGAAAGATAAATCAGATACTGAGGTTCTTTTCTCAAGCTAAACTGTCAAGCATTCAAACCCTGCTGTAAAGAGCACAATTCCACTGGACTGGCCACATTTTTTTTTTCTTTAGCAAGGCAATGGGATTAAGTGACTTGCCCCAGGTTGTATAGCTAAGTAAGTATTAAGTGTCTTAGTAGGAATTTGAACTCGGGTCTCCTGACTTCAGAGCTGGTGCTCTATCTACTTACCGTTCCACCTAGATGCTCCCAGGCCACATTTTTCTACTACCAAACATATATTTCCCTAGAATACTGTTTTACAGAGAACTCACACAAGGCAAGTGCTCACACTGAGGTCTGGAAAAGTGATACAAGGACACTCTCAAAATCTCTTTGGAGACTTTGGAATTGGTTGCATGGCAGGGGAGACACTAGCAAAGGATAGCACAGCATGGCCTGCCCACATCCAAGAAGGTGCTATGCTGTGTGAGTGAAGCAGAATTGCAGTAGCTCAAAAGAAATGTGAAATGTGCAAATTTAGAAACATCTGCAACCTCAAATGTTCATGTGGTCTATTTGTGTGATAAAGCCTTTCAAGCTCATATTGGTCAGATCAACCACAGCCGGACAATACTGTTCCTTGACTCCAATATAGTAATGTCATTTTGGTCTTCTTCAAGAAAGGACAGTGTACCAACCAATAACCTTGTGGATACATGGTTAAATGCATGCTGTGTCCTTAATAGAATGTGAACTCCTATCGAATCTGGAATTTTATTCAGGACTTGCAAAGCCAGGAGAAGAAAATATTTTCAAACTCTTCTGTTTTCTCTATATCTTCAATATGGTGTCTGGGAAGGACTCTACGTCATTCTTTAAAGTTTCATCCAAAATACCTTTTTAATCATTATCTCTTTTTTGGTGTTCCCATAGGTTTGTTAAATGTTGATGGTTGAAATATCATTGAATATTGATATATTAACTATCAGTTAATATCCCTTGATTTGACTTTTTTTTTAGCCTGTAACTCAGACTTTTGAGCTTTTACAATCCATAGACTTAAAAAAAGATTTGATAGAATGAATGTAGCTATCTAAATCACAGTTAACCTATTTTTGAATCATTAATTATATTTCATTATAATTTATACATCTCTGTTTGGAAGGGGGGGGGGAAGCATTTTTTAAGTGCCAGGAACTGAGTTAAATGATTTACAAATATCTCGTTTGATCCCAGTAACCCTGGGTGGCAGGTACTATTAATATCCCCAAAGACGTGTCCAAAGTCACATAGCTTGTAACTATCTGAGGCTAGATTTGAACTCAGTTTTTCTTGACCCCAGGCCCAGCATGCTATCTACTGCACCACCTAGCTGCCTTCTTGCTAAATATTAATTCATATTAAACTCTTACTGTAAAGATTCCCCACCCTACCCTAGCTATGTAAAAGTGTGGTATTAAAAGAAATAGTATAGTTCTTTTTTTATAACAATTTAAATTTCATCTTCTATTAAACTTTTCTTCCTGAAAATCAATTCATTAAGTATTTATTAACTACTATGTGCTGTGAACAGTCAGTGAAATCATGACAGTGCACATCTTAAAGGAATGATATAAAACATGAATCTTTCTGTTTACATTGTTGTCCAGTTTGGTATTAGATATTTCTTCCTAGAGGTAAAAGGCAAAACTTGAGTCCAAGAAATATTGGAATATACTAGTTTGGAAGGACACTGGTATATTATAATAAGTATATTATATATATGTATATATGTTTGCATGTATATATTTATCAGGTGCCCTTTATGGTTAAGGAGCTATTGTGGAGCTATGTGATTTCTTCTGAGGCTTCATCTGTCTTGCTAATTTTTTTTAAAGAGATGCAGCTGCTGAATGCTTCTGAATTTGAATTATTTTGGGTTCATGGAGCTTTAAATGTAAAGGAAAGTTGATTGGATTCTCTTATCCATTGTCACTAACATTTAGCAGTGTGTGCTTTTTAAGTGGATGGTTTTGTAGGGGTTAAGCCAGTGAGATGGCATCAGAAAGATATCTATAGGTACTTAGGTGTTGCAGTGGATAGAATCAGGGGATAGAATATTGTATTTGAGGAATAGCACATATTTCTGTTTGGTTTGAAAATAAAGTCCTTAGGAAGAGTAATATGAAGTCAGTCTAGGAAAAACAAGTTTGGAACCAGGTTATAAAGGACTCAAAATGACTAATAGAGGAATTTTGATTTTATCCTAGAAGAAACCTAGAAGAATCTCTGAAGCTTCAGGGAGTGACTGTGTTAGATCTATGTTTAAAGTATGTAACGTTGGCATCTGTGAAAGATAAATTGAATTTGGGAAGAAATTAGAGATAGGGACACAATCAGGAAGCTAATGCAATAATCCAAGCCAAAGTGTTTAAGAGCCTGTACCAGGTTATGCTTGTGGGAATGAAGAAAATATAAGAAATGTCATGAAGGCAAATTTACAAGATTGGCAAATGATTGGATATAGACTGGAGTTGGGGGGTGGTGTGGGAAGTGAATCCTATATGTGTACTGTTGCTTATACTATTTCCAGGCATGGAATGATTATCTTGCTGTCTCCTTACTACCTGTCCAGACTGTCACAAGACCTAAAAAACCAATATTATAGCTAGCATTTATATAACATTTCATAAATATTATCTCGTTTTTTTCTCACAACTGTGAGTTAGATAATTGTTATTGTTACCACCTAACTGCCTCAGTATTCTCTGTGAAGCCTCTGTTAATTCTAGCCAACACCACCTTTCTCTTTCTGCCTCTTTTTTAAAAACTGTCCATAGTATTTGTTGCCCATACAGTTATTTTCGGATTTAGTTTTTAATTCTGCACTTTGTTTTATGATTATTATGTAGCTCTAAGTTTTTCATGTATATAAATCTCTGTTAAGTTGCTTAAAAGCAAAAATCTTATCACAATTGTTCTATCTGTCCATTATTGTCCAAATAGTATGTCTAAAGAACTAATTCTGAATAAATGAATGATAGAGTATGAAGGTATTCTTGAATGAAGCAGAGGAACTATAGTGTAAAAGAGATGAGGTGAGTTCACATCATGGAATATTATGGTTGTTAGATCAAAATTAAAATTAAATGTGACTCCATTGATAATACATGGGTGCTATAGATTTCTTAAATTATAGTTAAAATGGTGTTTGAGAAAGATTATTTTTGGTAGAAATAGTATATATAGGATGAATGGGAACATGAAGATAAGAAGCTGGAGACCTAGATCTTGCATAACTTTATATTCATTCAGCAATGAAAGAATGAGGACCCAAACTGAGTTAGTGATTAAGGAAATAGAAAGAAAAGACCAAATGTGAGAGTTATCTAAGTGAAGAACTGGCAAAACTCCATGATTACATATGGAAGCTGAAAGATTTTCTGAAGGAATATATCAAAGCACTGGGATATCATGGTCAAGATTCTTAAAAATTTTGTCACAGACCAGGGTTGATCAGTATCTTTTCACTTCATATGAAGGATAATTAGTAAAAAGTAAAGTAAAAGTGAAGTAAAAAAAGTAAAGTTAAAAAAAGGAAGAAATTTGGCAAATAGAACCAACTCATAACATTCTTGACCTTTACATGAACAATTGTTGTTCATTGTCTTTGTTCTTTACCTTTTTTAATATTTTTAAGAATAAAGCCAGATTAAAAAATAAATTATTTTATGGTTATCTATTTCCTCTCTCTAAGGAAAAGCAAAGTACTTTTTAACCCAATTAATAACTGTATGACCCAAAGAAAAGAAATAGAATATTAGCATAGCTACAGTTTTGTTAGAAAGATCTTTGTACTCCATTAAGAAATATAAATGAAGACCTCATTCTAAAAATAAAAATTTGAACATTTGGCTAAAAGTTTAATTCCTAATTTTCTCCAGAAAAACTATTACTTTCTGATAATTTGTATTATTAATTAATTCCATCACATTAATTTAACAGGATAGTCAAATGCCATTGGTTTGATTTGTTGTAATTGTATTTTGAAAAAAACATACAAATCGTTGTTTTTAGGAAGTACTCAGATGACAGTTGTTGCTATGAGTAGTTTTAAGTCTAAGACTAATCCATATAGGTAAAAAAGAGTTCTCTGAGTTTCTAGAATGTAACTTAAATTTTTTGCATTAATAATTTTTAAAGTAACATAAATATTAAATGATCTATTAAGTTCAAGAAAATTTTCCAGCTCCAGTCTATTTCAGCTCCAAATAGAAAAGAATGAGATAAACTTTTACATGTAAGAACTTATTTACATGTAAGAACTTATTCTTTCTTTAAAATTCACTAGAAAGGTAATCACACAGATACTATACACTTTGGCTGTGTGTGTCTGTGTGTATACATATACATATATATATATTTATATATATATATATATATATATATATATTTCTGAGTCATATCATTGAAGTAGTTAATTTAGAATTGATAAATATCTTTTTTTCTTGGCCAGGAATTTTAAAGTACAGTACTAATGAAGACATTTCACTTTTAAAGAATAGAGAAAGTATTTATTGTTTTTATTTGTATTCTCACAATTGGCACATTCATACAAAATTCTATAATTTTTATTTTTAAACTGACTCTCTTGCATTAGTCAGTAAACACTTAATTTATTTGGTGAACATTCCTTGTAAGCATGCATACACCATGTGAACATTTAGGAAACAGAAGGTGCTTGAATTTGTGAGATTTAAATATTTTCTCACAGTTGATCCAATGATGCTGGAGTTGAAATAAAACTATATATAAATGAAATACCATTTTTTACTGAAATCCAAGTGAAAATTTTCTATCACTGTTTTAATGAGAGTAATACTTCCGTCTATTCAATGGAGATATAAATCTTTAACTTATTTGTCTCCAACTCAATTCCAAAATTTACCCTAAATATTTCATCCTTCCTTTTTACAAATACATATACAGAATTAGTAATCCATAGGTATGAATATGTACATACTTTAATAATTCCAGCAATCACGTGGCACAGTGGGTAGAGCACCAAACCTGGAGTCAGCAAGACCTGAATTTAAATCTGGCCTTAGGTGCTTGACAAGTCACTTAACCCAGGTAGTTTTTGTATAGGGCCATCTCTTGTTGTCCTGATTCCTATATGGCTACCGAAACTATGTGGTTCCAGAGGAGAAAGTGAGTCTGTTGACTTAGCACAGTACCCCCCTCACTCAAATTCAATTTACTTGCTTGTGGTGCCATCATTTCTCTGATGTCATGATCTCCTTCAAGAAAGATCATGACATCATCATCATCATTATTTTAAACCTGTTATTTGAACATTCATAAATCTTAATAGTTCCTAGTATTTTTTTACCTCTCTACGTAGATGTAGCTCCATAAACTACAAATACACCCAGTTAGTTAATTAAAGTTGGAGTCAGAAACTGTGTTAAAGCCCAGACTTTGATATTTCTTAAGAATAGAGTCCTTGCACATTCCATCAGTGCAATGATCAGGGATAATTTGGAGCTGTCTGCAATGGAGAATGCCATCTGTATCCAGAGAAAGAACTGTGGAGTTTGAACAAAGACCAAGAACTATTACCTTTAATTTAGGGGAAAAAAACCTGATATCTTATTGTCTGCTCTTGCTATCTCTTATACTTTATGTTTCTTCCTTAAGGATATGATTTCTCTCTCATCACATTCAATCTGGATCAATGTATACCATGGAAACAATGTAAAGACTGGCAAATTGCCTTCTGTGGGGGGTTGGGGGGGAGGGAAGTAAGATTAGGGGAAAATTGTAAAACTCAAAATAAATAAAATATTTTAAAAAAAGAATAGAGTCCTAAAATATGTTGTAGATCAAAATGAGCATCAGTAAATAAAGTCAGGAGGAAAAGAAAGCAAATAGCTGATGGACCTGGATCCCTTAGCTTCTCAAAGTTTCCATTTTCAACTTTGTAAAATGAGAATAGTAATGATTATTCTACCTTCCTCAAAGAGTTTTTGGGAAGTGTTTTTCAAACCTCCAAGCAGGAGCTCAACAGAATTACTGTGATCTGGAGTAAGCCACAGCCTGCCAGGTATCAGATTCTTGACACCCATCATATAATGAAAACTAACTGGGTTTCTTCCAACTCTGGATACATGTTTCTCTTATTAATTAAATAGGATAATACTAATTTCTGATGTTATGCCTACATTAGTGATCAAGTTTCTTTTTGTTATACAGATTGTGCTTTCATATATTTTTATTTATTTATTTATTTATTTATTTATTTTGAGGTTTTTGCAAGGCAAATGGGATTAAGTGGCTTGCCCAAGGCCACACCGGATTTGAACCCAGGTACTCCTGACTCCAAGGCCGGTGCTTTATCTGCTATGCCACCTAGCCGCCCCTGCTTTCATATATTTTTTAAGACAGTCCTTCAAAGTGAATCCTATTTAAAATAAGAGTTATTTATTTGGCTCACGAATCGACAAGATATACTGAAAAGAATGCTAAGTTTGGAGACAGAAGACCTGGTTCAAATCCCAGTTCCGTACCTTGCTCCTGTGTGACCTTGAGAAGACACCTACCCTCTCTGGGTCTTTGCTTGTTTGTAAAAGTTGCTGACTAGATGATTCCTAATCTCCTTTTTCATCTTGGAATATATGATCAGATGGCAGATGCATCACCTTATTGTCTGTGGCTTAACTTGAACTCAGGACCTCCTAACTCCGGGGCTGGTGGACTAGAATTATTAAAATATGTGCATATTCAAACTTATATGTGTTTTTAAAAGGGAAGGATGAAGTATTATATCATCCCAGATCATGTCACATCCTCTTTTGTTCTAGGCAGACCTGCCTTGGAGCTGCACATATAGTCTTCTATGCAATGGATGGATTCTCATTCTTGAATTTACTCCTCATTTCTGCCTCTTAGAACCACCAGCTCCCTTCAAGGCTCTGGCCAGGCATCACTTCCTACAGAGGACCTATCTAGACACCCATCAATTGCTTGGTTTTTTTCTCTTCCTCCATTTGCATTCATCTTTTTATCTACGTCCTTGTGCCTTCCCAACTCTGTAGTAGATGGTAAGCTCCCGGAAGGCAGGGGCTATTGAATACCTAGCTAAGTGCAACTTAGGCTTTTTAGTGTGTTTTGGTCCTTGCTCTTGATTGCTTTGAAACTGGGGAATTTCTAGTGTAAAAACTCTTTGTTACTGATATAGATTAGTTAGCCACTTCTCCAAAAATAAGGGTCTTAGGAAATATCTAGGACATAGAAAGGTTTAATAGTTTACCCTTGGATATACAGTTAGTATGAAAGAGGCAAGACTTGAATACAGGTCTTCCTGACTCTAGGATGCCTGCACAACAGTACACACTTAATTAATGCTCTCTCTATGACATCAGGCTGCCTTTCCTGATAAGGGCTAATAAATACTTTTTGAATTGAATTGTTAAATCCTGTGAACCCATGATAGTGTGTTAGATAGCAAAAGCATCCCTCTCATGAATGCTGACTAAAACTGATGGCTGGTCATCCTAGAAGTGTACTTCCTACTCTTCACAGAAACATAAACATATAAGTATACAATCATACATGGATATTTATACATATATACACACTTATATCCACAGGAAATAGAACTTAATTCTTCTATAAGTTCCTTTTCACTAAACAATTCAGGTTGATATGTGAATGGATTTGCCACATTCAGAATCAATTATTTGATTTTCCCTATGAAATAAGACCAAGCCATTGTATAACTTACTCTGTTTCCATTATCTAGATTAAATTTCAGATTTGTTGACCTAGAGAATCACTGTGGTATACAAGAAAGACCACTGGACTGAGAAGCAAGAAATCTGCCTTTGATTTTAATTCTAATTTGGAACAAATCACTTAACCTTCTTGAGCCTCAGTTTCTTCATCTGTATGAAGTTTAATATTAAATTAGTACTAAAATTCATATCTATTCTATGTTTCTACAAAGGAAATTAATGTATCTAAAAGACTCCATGTGATATTAATTTCAGCCTGCTACTCGAAAGAAAATTTTCTCCATTGAGTTTATCTTGTCTGATAATTCCACATTTCATAAATGCTTGTTGAATTCAATTGAATATTACTCACGTTTCAAATCAAGCCCAGCAAGTCTGGTTGAAAGGTTCAAGGAAATAAGAGTTTCTAAGGCACGACAGACTACTCTGTTCATGTCTACTACAGCATTAAAAAGGATTGGAAAGTATAATAATGGGGATAAGGACCAGAGAGTACCTAAAGATGCTTTGTAAAATAGGAGTCTTCACTTCTTTTGTTCATTAAATAATATCTCATACCCTCTGAAGCCTAGTTCACTTTGATCAATGTATTTTCTTTCTGAATGTGCCTCCGTACTTATAGTTAATGTTTATATTGCACTTTAAAGTTGACAAATCCCTTTATATACATGATCTCATTTGAGTTTAACAGCAACACTGTGAAATGAGCACTCTACATATTATGAATCTCAGAGAGATCAAATGATCTGCCTATAATTACATAAGTAGTAAACATTGGTAGGAGGTTACAAACCTAGTTCCTTCTGACTCCCAAATTCAGCATTCATTTACTGCATACCACATACCCTCTAGCAAGACTGTGGGTATTTAGTAGATCTTCAATAAATTTACTTATTGATTGACTGATGTAAGGTGATGGATTTTTCTGTACCTTATTCTCTTTCTCTGGAGAGAGGGCTATGAAAAAACCACTTGACAGAGTTGTTCTGAAAATAAAAGGTCCTTATAAAAAAGTACTTGGCAGAGTATTATATTTAATAATACTCCTCTTTTTGTGAAATGAGAAAATAGTATAGATCATTAGTGTTATTAATAACTACAATGCTGCTTCTGTTCATGAGTTTTCAAAGAACTTTGAGATACATGTTAATTAATCCTTACCAAAAAAGTCTTATTAAGTAGATAGTGGTATTATCCCTATTTTACTAATGTGGAAACTGGAAGAATAAAAGATTAAGTAATTTCCCCTAAATCCTGGGGGCTCGTCAGTGGCAGGACCCAATACTGAACAATATTTTAGTACCATTCTCTAAATACTAGGTGACACTTTTTAGTTTAAGATATTTCAGCAGATAAGTTTTGTTTTTGAAGAGTAGCCAGAAATCTATTAGAATCCAACAGCAATTTATCTCCTTCTTATGAATATATATTCCTTCTGAGGATCCCCGAAGCATGTATAATGAAACATTTGTTAGGTGAATAATTTCAAGAGGTCTACTTAGGCAGCAGGCACACATTATGAGAATTCCACTGAGCAATTGCCTTTCTAGACCCTTCCCACCAACAGAGAGTAGCCAGAGGTAACTAGCCTAATAGATGAAGAGTTCTAAAAGTGAACTATGTTTAAATTTAATAAGAATATTTTAAAACTTCAAGGTAAGTAATTATTCTGAGAACACTAAGTTATTTTAAACTAGCATTACCAGGAACTCTACTTCACATGAAGGTTTGTAATTCATACATAATCAAGATTCCTGTATGTAAGTTATTCTCAATGACACATTGTAAGCAGTTTGGAAAAGTCAGTTGGAAAAGGCAACTGCTGGTTCCCTTATTGTCCAGCTTTTGTCTGCTTTTCTGATTCAAGGATAACTAAGGTTATTGTAGGGTCTTATAGATAACAAAGGCTTGTTCTCAAATCTGCTTCATTTCTCTTAATACCAGTGACATTTTCCTTAACACCAGTTTGGTTTATGTTTAAAGAATGCAAATTTACTTTTATTACTGATCTTAGGGGGAAAAAATCAGGTTAAATCAACTGCCCCTAAAAAGTATCAATGGAAATCAAACATGAATGACCAGAATTACCCGGTATTTTCATTTTACTATATTATTCTTTACTTCTATATATCATCAAAAATTGACAGTGCTCCATTTTACATGAAGATTTTTCTTATGTATGAGCAAGGGTAGGTGAATTTTTAAAATGCTATAACCTTTTGAATTTATCTATATATCTTCTTAAATTTCATCATGATTTGGTGTCATTGATTTGTTTGCAAGTATAACTGAGGAATTATTGAAGTATCTTGCATAGACCAAAAAAGTCTTATTAAGTAGATAGTGGTATTATCCCTATTTTACTAATGTGGAAACTGGAAGAATAAAAGATTAAGTAATTTCCCCTAAATCCTGGGGGCTCGTCAGTGGCAGGACCCAATACTGAACAATATTTTAGTACCATTCTCTAAATACTAGGTGACACTTTTTAGTTTAAGATATTTCAGCAAATAAGTAAGCAGATAAGCAGATAAGAAGTAGCCAGAGGGAAGCTACAGTTTTTTGGTGGGGAAGGGTAATGTGGTAGATGAACCTGTAATGAACAGATCATCTACTTTTCAACTTACATGTTAGAGTTTCCTAGGGTACCAAAAGTTTGTGACTCACTGAAGGTCAGAAATTCAATGTATGAGACTTGAGCTCTGATTCCAAGACCACCTTCCTGTCAACTATGAACATGATATTCAGTCCCTGCTTGAATAATGGACCAGCTTTTTAGGTTAGGTTATTTTTTTCCTTAAGAATTGACACTGGTGTGGCTCCATTTGCCTTGCAAAAACCTAACAACAAAAAAAAAAAGAATTGACACTGACCTCAAGACTTAATTCCTCCAGGAGACTAATGTTTAAACTATTGACATGGGATCTTGGTTACCTAAGTTCAAAAACTAGCATAGAAGTCAGAATCTATTTGACAACATCATGCCAACATGACCAAGTTTGGCAGCTAAGCTATACCTAACTGAATCACTGTCACAGCATTGCTGAATGTCTTTTCCATGCTAACATTGAGTAAACCTTATTTTACTGACTCCTAGTCTTATGAGTGTCTCTTTTCATTCTGGTCCCAATCTAGCCTAAACTGCACTATTCTGATTTACAACATTTTGTTAATAGAACCATAAATTTGAATGACCCTGTTGAAGTGGGCCTTGTGACTTCCATAGTTTTGGATGTACTGGCCACATATCTACCATGGTCGTCCTAAAGGGATATGGGCATTCAACTAGAGACAGGATTGTGCATTGTACCTTTATGAACAGAGCTCTAAAGATAATAAATTCTTTGAATTATAGTTGATTGAATTTGCATAGCTTTCACATGTTTTGATGATATAGCTCTCCAGATCCAACAGCTGTGATATGTCTGAGCCCTCCTTAATGACTACAAATTTTGGAACTGTAACTATGTGAAAGGAGATACATGGAACTTCTTTTTTACATGGGATTTTTTAATGTAATATTTGGGATGCCATTGAATACTGTGACAGATGCATATTTTTGGGACTCTGGTGCAGGGCATTGGTGGAATCACTTAAAAGGACAATGCTTGATCCTTTCCAGAAACCCAGAGATCTTTCCTGAATATGAACCAATAGATCAAATACCTCCCAGTTGATTTACTGATTTGGTGGGAGGTGGAGGGGAAGAGAAGGAAGAAAGGAAGGGGGAGAGAATGTTACTTTATATTAAAAAGAGACAGCTTTTGCTCTTAAATTCTGTGATTTTTTGACTGTCTTGCTAAGACTTCCAGTAAAAGGTGACTGAGGAGAATTTTCTATCATAAACCTCAAAAGACATTTAATAGTTACTGCTAGCATGTGGAGTCTAAAGCACATCTCCTTTCTGCTCATTCCTATCCCTATGCTTGTGGTCAGTGTGTGGGACAGTGACTTCCTGAGCTGTAGACATCAGTACATGGGACAGTGTTCAAGCCGGGCATATGGAGGTAACACTGGGACTTCGACACAAGGAGGAGTTCTCAGCCAGAGGAGAGGTGAAGAGAGGAGGCTAGGTTTAGGCTTCAGGACAGGAGTGCATGAAGAGTTGGGGGTTGGTCAGGCCCACACACAGTTATAAACAGACCTCAGCACTATGGATTCAAGTAGTAGAGGAGTGGGCATCATCAGGGACCCCAGAAGAGTGAGCATTGGTATATGCAATGACGTAGGTAGACTTAAGACCTTTTACTTGTTATAGTCTAAGCCACTCCACATTGGTAAACTTGTATTATTCAGTGGTTGTTGGACAGCTTCTTCTTAGGAAGTTCTTAGAAGACCAAAGAGGTGAAATAATTGGGATTTGCCTTACTTTCTAATGAAAGTGGGAGATGAAACTGTTGACCCAACTCCTTTATAAAAAGAGGGACAGTTCATCTGCGGGGGGTTATAATGAAGAGTCTAGGATTTGGTTTTCTTTTCAATATCATCTTCACAAGTTGACATAAGATTCCCAGGGAGAGAAGGATCAAGATCAAGGGTCAAAGATCAAGAAAGCACAATTATGGATGACAATTTTTAAATTTCAATAAATAGAAGTAATTTTTAGGGACAAGATAGATATTTTTTTATTATTTGAAACTTAAAGTTTTCTATATATCACAATGATATTAAAAAGAAAACATTGGGCAAGAAATTTTGACATTGACAGATAAAAATTCAACTTCTGAAATATATAACTAATATTTGAAAAAGTCCCATCCCACAGCAGATAAATGATCAAAGGGTATCAGAGAAATCAGAAATAGTTAATTACTTTTAACTATATAATCAGGGAAATGTAAATTAAAGCACCCATCAAAGAACAAAAATAATAAAAAGCAATGAAACAATGTCGTGAGGTAGTGAAGGAATGGGACCACTCATTCAGTGCTAATAGAATTGCAACTTGCAGATCTTTTAAATGCACAGTAAAAATACAAAAAAGTATCATATCCATCATATCATATCCAACCATTATTAGTACCATACTCTAAATGTGCTATAAAAAAACAGTAGTAACAGCAATGAAAAAGTTACTTACCAATACCAAAATTTTCAGAGTATACATAATTGCAAAAACAGTATCAACAACAATTGTAAACATACTAATTTTTTTTCAAAAAGAGAGTGATTGAAGTTGGGGGCATGCAATAATATCACTAAGATCAATAGATTTCAGATACGCAAATAAATCTAGGAATGTCTATATGGATCATGTACAATAAAAAGCGGGAAAATGAAGTATACATGCATGTGTGTTTTTGAAATAAAAACTGGACCTGTGATTTTATTGCTGTAGTTGTAACTCCAGGTATGGAAACTCCCTCTACCAATCTAGATCTGCATTGATCTGAGAGAGTTGCCTTAGGGTACTAAAATATTAAGCAATTTGCTCAGGGTCACAATACTCTTCTGTGTCAGAAACTACACTTGATAACTATAAGAGGAAAAGTGGATGAAAATGAATGGACAAGGGGGCGGCTAGGTGGCATAGTGGATAAAGCACCCGCCCTGGAGTCAGGAGTACCTGGGTTCAAATCCGGTCTCAGACACTTAATAATTACCTAGCTGTGTGGCCTTGGGCAAGCCACTTAACCCCATTGCCTTGCAAAAACCTAAAAAAAAGAAAGAAAATGAATGGACGAAGAAACTTGATGAAGACTTAGAGCATTTAAGATATACCCTATAGAAAATCAATTTAAATCTAAGTATTGATTAGTCAGTTGTATTGATGTACAATGGCGATCTAGTAATTTTTTTCAGAAACATCTTTCTTAACGGGCCAGGGAGGTTCCAAGTTATGACAAGGAAATAATATCTAATACTCGTTGCTGCTAATATTGAGAGGCCTTAAAATAAACCCAATCTGTTCCTCTGAATTTTGCTGAGCAGCATCTCATTTGTCATCAATTTTTGTAGAGCATGAAAGAAAAAAAAATAAATCAAATTCCATTTTAAAAATTTTCACATTGATGTTATTCTTCTTTACTGTGAAATTTACCTTTACATTGTCAGGGTATAAGCTCCCCTACTTCTCTATAAAGATTCTTCTCTCTTTAGATTTCTCTAAAAGATATTTGGACTAATAATTTATGAAGTAGTTTTTAATTATCTGTTATAGATTAATTCTGTAGGACTAGAAAGATTCTGGAACAGAACATCTTACCCAGATACCATTTTTAACACTACCTCTATACCACCCTAAATTAATGGAATGAAATTTAATTTTATCACTAATAAATCTTTCCTTGTGTTGGTGGGCACACTTAATTCAGACTGATTGGCAAGTTCAGGCTCAAAATTAAGACAAAATGAGTCAATTGTAGATCATTTAATAGATAAATAACAGTTAACTCAGCTTGTAGCATGGCAAGGATACTGAGTCCAGATGCTGCATTGATTCAGTTGAATATAGTTTTTCTGTGTCTTTGTTGGCCATGCTGGTGTGCTAGTTAAGCTTGTCTCCTCCCCCCTTCCCCCAATGTTTTACATCAGAGTCTAAATAAAATCTAGTTTCCCAAATTACTGTGCATACAATTCCAAGCATTTACAAGCATAGTTCTTAGCTAGTTCTAAAATTCCAGACTTTAGGAAAGATTCAGATCCACCATCACTAGTGGTCTTGGATACCACTATAACTTCTAAGTAGAAAATTATGCAAATTCAACAAATGACAATTTTGACAAAGTGATCTTAAGGACCCAGGAAACATTTACATGTGTCTCCAGTTTCTGAATGCCCCCCAAAGCTTACTCTTTAATCCTTCTGGGGTAATGGTGGTCAATTCATACTGTGCCAACACTAGGACTACAAACAGAGAACCTCTGGCACTCACTTTCCTCCATGTCATCCATACCCAACTTTAATAAGACCATTCCAGTTGAACTATCACCAATCGTGGGTAAGCCAAGCTTGATTCAGGTCATTTTGGTGCTTCGTATTCTGTATTAAAACAAAAGGAAATAGTCATAGACCAGGCAACACTTAACAAAAGTAGGTTGCTGTAACATCAGCAAGGAAAAGATATTCATCAAGAAATACATGACAAATTTAGTTCTCTGCCTCTCCATGGGCTGATATTGGTACTTAGGCTGCTATCATATCAGGAATCTGTCATCAATCAAGCCTTAGTTTCCAGAGCCAATTAAGTCTCAAGAATAATTTTGGTACCTTTTAGGAAAGAAAACTTGCCTTATCTTACCATCCGGAGATATTACTCCTATTATCCCTTGTGCCTCACCAGTCCCCCATGGCTATAGTAAAAACCCATTTTCAATTTGATTGAATTTGATTCTGTTCTCAAGGGAAATAGAAAATGAAGAATCAGAATCTTTTCCTTCATGTAAGCTCTATTATGGGATAGTATTGGGTAACTTGTCTCCAAAACCAGATTGTTCTCTTGTTGAAAGTGGAATCCATCTGTGAGGGCCATTTATGGCTCAGTTCAATTGGAAATGTAATTAAAAAGATAGCCTTACTAGAAATTTCCCTAAAATATTATATTTCAATCAGATTGTCCTACATTATTATTATTTTCATTCTACTCATCACAAAAGTGTACTTTGCCATTTTTAATTATATTTCAATGAATTATTTTGAAAAGGATCATATTGCAGTACTACTAATTACCATTCATTAGACTCTCAGTTTTTGCTGATGGGCTTCCTTAATCTCTCTGTTGCCTGTTTTGTGATCTCCACTATTAGAGTGTAAGTTTCTGGAGAGCAGAGACTGACTCTTTTCTTAGGATTTAGCACATAGAAGGCACTTAATAAACAAATATTAATTGATTGATCTGCATTATTAAGTGAACCCTTGTTTTTTTTAATATGCTATACCTACAGGTATAAATGATGGAGATATAATATGACTTATAATTGTTTAATGGCTTAGGAGTCATTTTGCATTTATCTCTCAGGAAGAAATAAAAAGTTATTTTTGAGCTACCCAGAATTTTTTTTTAACATAAGACTCTAATGGATTTTATTAATACAGACATGATTCTAATGGTCTAATTTTCATCCCTTGATTTTGAGTCTGATTTAGTTCATCACTCCCTGCTTTTGAATAATTTATATTGAAGCTTTTTAGGTGTCATTTGAAACTCACAGATAGGCTAAGGGAGTCCTGTGCAAAAGTATATATAATGTTAGGTTAACATTAGTGTGAATGTTGAACTAAAATTATATTTGAAAGATTGCAAAAGAATTTCATTCACTTCATCTAATAGTTGAAATTGTATGAGATTTAAACATTAGTTTACAGAATAATTTAAAATAGAATCTTATCTTTCAAATTACTAACCCCATGTTGAAAATTGACATAATTTAGCTAGTTTGTAGGCCTCCTAAATCTCCAAATGCATAAGAATTTACTGGTATTTTTTGTTTTAATTTTGCAGCCTCCTACATAAAGTTTTATAGAATCCAAAAGCTCACAGTGCCTTTAGTGTCTTTTCCTTTGATGTCTTTAAGTAACCCATTCCAAATTAGAAGTGCTTATAATATGCAAAGAATTTGTCTGTACTTGGATGAAGCCATTAGAGAGAACCTTTCTTTGCCTGGCTTTTGGAGGGAAATATGTTTGGCACCAGCAGCACTATTAGGCTGTAATTAGTATAACTAACAGCTAATGTGAAAGAGCAAAATACAGGTCACTGGAAAACTTCAAAGGTCTTCACAGGTTCACAGGTTAAGGTTATAAGGCAAACAATCCTCTGGCTTAATCCGTTGCCATATCATGTAAGATATGTTGAAATCATCCATGCCCTCTAACCTTGAGGTGTTATACTCATAATTTCTTGTCCCAGGCCTATTTTTCTACTCATGCTTAGTTAGATGACTTTTTGAATGGCAGTTTTAAGGTTCATGTACAAATGTGCAGATTATCAGCTTTGAAACACAGATAAAAGATTAGAGCCTAAACTGCTTTTATAGTTCTTTTCCTGCTGTCCTTCTATTGAAATTGTCACTTTTCTGCATTTTAAAATATTATTTGTTGGGAACATTTAAATGCAATATGGTGATCATATTTAAAATCTTACTATAAGATTTTATAGTTTATAGTTATATAAACTATAGTTTATAATTAATTTTGATTTATACTGAATATTCTACTTTCAGGGGGTTGCTTCTTCAAATTTAATTACCAACCAATGACTTTTGTTAACATTCAAAGTAACACTCTTAAAGGTTAAGAATTCAACAAAATAATCTTGCCATGTTTGCATGTGTACTAGTTAACCCCTTTCCCTTAATAACTGGCTGTGAAATTTTCATTTCATGTATTTTTTACACATGGAAAGAAATGGACACGGCATGGTTTTAGAGAATTATCAGGTCATAGGTGTAGAGCTTAGGAGAAACTTGAGAGGCCATCTGATCTGAAACCCCATTTTTTCAGAAGGGGAATATGAAACCTAGAAACACCAAGTGACTTGCCAACAGTCACACAGCTAATAAGTGGCAATATACACATCTACAAGGCTTCATGTACATCCATACATGTCTAGAAATGATAGTAGTCATCAGAAGACTGTAAGGAGACAAACAAGTTAAGAAATGTCAAAAATAAATTTCCCCCATTTTTCACTTTCCTCATATTAGCCTAGCTAATAAGCTATCAAAATAACACTGTCAACCACAAAGCAGTCTGTTGAATATCCAGTGATACCAGGTAACTAGTTAAATTTAAAAGATTATCAGACCAGAATTTCAACTGGAAAACCACAAAAAAGTTCATCTTTCTTATTTCTTGCTTTGTGTTATGTAACAAAAGATTAATTGGGTTGTTTACTTTCTATCAGGGAGATGTGATGCATAAATAAGAGACTGTAATAATAAATGACTCCATGTTACTAGAAGGGTGATATGGTTTAGTGGATAGAATGCTGGGCTTGGAGTCAGGAAAACCTGAGTTTAAAAACCATGGTTTTCATGGGTTAATCAACTTAAATTCTCTGACTTTCAGAAAACATGGGAGATGCAATCATGGAAGAAGTTCTCACACCAATAAGTCAGAGATCTTTGATATAGTGACATAACATGTAAGAGCATGCCAACATTTTCCCAATCACCCAGAGCAAATCCTTAACTCTCTCACTTCTTGTCCTCATGTCTGATCAGTTGCCATGTCTTGTCCATAATAACTCCCCAACATCTCTTGCACAAGAATGAATAGGTAAAAGTTGCAAATCAACAAATTTAGGTGGGGTACCAAGAAAAACTTAATAAAATGTTTCTTTTCCAAAAGTAGAATGACTTAACAGGTTTTCAGGGGCAAGCTGGATAACTGCTTATCAGGTCTATTATGAGAGAAATTCCTTTCAGGTATGGGCTGAATTATATGACTACTAAGGTTCCATTTAACTCTGAAAATCTGAGATTCTTGGATTCATTTCTCTTAAATGACCAATGCTTAAGATCAGATTTTCACCACCTGAATGAGTTAGTCTTCTGCTTGGTCTCCCTGCTTCCAATTTCTCTTCTCTAATTAATTTACATTTCTATACTATACTATACTATATGATACTATTCTATACTACACCATGCTATATTTTAAAATATTTTTGTTTTAAATATCATGTATATATTATTGACATAAATATTTATTTTCCCTCCGTACACCCCCTAAGATAAGCATCTTAAGGGCAGGTATTAACTCTTTCATTTTTAATGCAAATACCCAGAAGTATATACTCTGTGCCTAGAGGTAGTTGTTATGAACGAATATGTCCAGAGAGAAATGGAATGCCTATAAAACTTAATAGAGGCATAGCAGAGTGCTAGATAATTTTTTAGCTTTAGACAACAGAAAAACATTTGTTTTCTTATTTTATGATTGAAATAATTCAATCCAACACACATTTTTTCTAAGTTCCTTTTGTATGCAAGGTTGTATGTATCCTTCTTGAACAACTTTTATATCTCAGTATATACAAGGTACTTTGAAATGGGGGAACAAACACATTCACAGCTAGAGAGATCTTGAAAGTTTTCACTTAGGAAGGGATCTGAATCTGAATTAATATTGGAAGTGATCTAAGAATTCTAAGAGATGAAGTAAGAAAAAAATTCCAGGCATGGGAAATAAATAGATTATGCAGAGTCAGGACAATGGAAAAAGGGAATGATGCATTCACTGAAAAATTTTTAGGCCATTTGGGCTACAGCCTAGAGGAAGTAAAGAGAAGTCCTATGAAATATGAAAAGATAGAAAGGAGCTCAGTTCTAGAATGTTTTCGATGCAAGGATAGGCACAAGATCTTTGACAGCATCTTCCTAGACTGTTGGTTCTTCTTCCAGTCAAACTCTCACCACCATCATCCAGGCAGGAAATTCTTGTAGAAACAGGATCAGCCTTTCCCACTTAACTGTCAAGCAATTGTCACTTATGAGGTGGGCACTTTAGCCTTGCTGAAGCAACAAGCCACCTGGGAAAAAGACAGGAGGCAGCATGTGCTGGGCAGGTCATCTCTCCTCAGACACTGATGTGGACAGCCCTGGAACGTGAACC
Organism: Macrotis lagotis; assembly: GCF_037893015.1. NCBI lineage: Eukaryota > Metazoa > Chordata > Mammalia > Peramelemorphia > Peramelidae > Macrotis > Macrotis lagotis. Next base: position 220,684,920 of record NC_133666.1, read on the forward strand.
CAAGAACCTTAGGAATAACAAGTGGTCAGTAGTTTCTGCTGGTGGAGGTGAGCATCCCTTCTCCCCAATGATTTCTCCTCTCAATGTTGACTGTGGAGACTAGGCTAGAACAGATGTGGTAGTTTGGGGGATTACTGTTGTTCCCGAGGCTCTTGAGATCAGGTTCCTGGACTACATCCATTACTGTCTGTAGGGAATGGTGGTAGTTGTGATGGTGTGATTTGACAAACCCTTGCCAAATTCCTTGGCACATGCTGCCAGAAATATTGTACTCCTGCTGTGGCGAATAAACTATAATCAATCAGAAGAATAAAAGAATTGTCATGCCACAGTCAAATCCCAACCGAGACAACATAACATGCATTCAAATCATTTATAGGATCATGGATTTTAAGTTAGAAGGAAACCTAGAGATCATTGAGGTCATCTCCTCACATTTTACAGTTGAGATGAGCTGAAAAGCTAAATGATTTGCCCAAGATTACAGACATGTAGTCTTTATTGGCAAAGCAAACATTTGAGCTCAGAATTCTCAGACTAAATTCAAGACTCTTTGGGTTGTAGTCTGTTTCTTCTACCCCATTTGGCAGTGACCCAGCTAGATTGGTTGCATGACTTTTTCCAGCAGAATTTATCAGGATAAGCGTAAGAACAGAAAAGGTAGATAGACCTCAGGACAGAGGATTGTCAAAGCTGGGAGATAAGAAAATGGTACAAGGGATTCAGCTGTAAAGAATCATACATAGTTGAACTAGTCACAAATGTGATCAAAACTCTGAAGGAAAACCATTTGCTTTTTGCTGTTTTTTTTTTATCTCCTCTTAGGTTCGACTCTATGTGGATTATAAATTATAGATTCTCTAAGATTGGGAACCATGTTTGTTTGAATTTATCTAAACTGTGACTAGCAAAGTAAGACCAAAAAGCATTGTTTAATTATTTTTGAATAGTTAATTAATTGATGTACCCTAAGAAATATTTTTTTTAGGTTTTTTTTTTTTTTGCAAGGCAAATGGGGTTAAGTGGCTTGCCCAAAGCCACACAGCTAGGTAATTATTAAGTGTCTGAGACTGCATTTGAACCCAGGTACTCCTGACTCCAAGGATGGTGCTTTATCCACCATGCCACCTAGCCGTCCCCCCCAAGAAATATTTAAGAAAAATTTCTGCACTATTGGATATGGAAAACTAATGCTACTTATAATTTGTACCTTCAGTATTAAATTATTCAGATCATTTTTAAAAACTAAAGCATAGACTAATGCTAGACTGAAAGTTTACCCTGACAAAAATATTTCTACATAGTAGGGGTTCTTAAGCAAAAACACCAAAGACAATATTTTGAAAACTTTTTTTTTTCAAATTATTTGAAGATTGGCTATGGGAGTATTATATCAAAGCTGAGCTGACTTCAAAGCCTTTAACCACTTATGACATCTAGCTATTACTATAACCATTCACTCCTCCCCATTAGCTATTTATCTTACATAGCTGCCTGCCCAAGGTCTACCTCTTTACTTTCTGACCTCTCCTTTAAAAAATAATTGAATTGGAAGTTGCCTTTTCCAACTTATTAGCAACCAAATAAAAATGTTCCAAATCAGTAATGATTCAAAAAACACAAATTAAAACAACTCTGAGGTTCTATCTCATATTCATCAAATTAGTAAAGACACCAAAGAAAAAAAAATGACAAATTCTGGAGAAGCTGTTAGGAATGTTGGCACACTAGTAAATCATTGGTGGGGCTTTGAATTGGTTTTGCTATTCTGGAAAGCAATTCTGAATTCTGCTCATAAGTTACTAAATTACCATATATCTAACCCAGCTATTCCACTGCTTAGCCTACATTCCAGAGAGATCAAAGAGGGAAAAATACCTTTTTTACCTCACATTCATGTGCCTGTGTGTATGTATGTATGTGTGTATGTGTGTGTGTGTGTGTGTGTGTGTGTGTGTGTGTTTGTCTGGGTCTGTGAATGTATATATATCTATCTATCTCTGTATCACCTAAAGTACAGCTTTTTTTTAGCAGCCTAAAATTGGAGATTAAAGGGAAGGAGTCACTCTCCTATTAGAAAATAATGAAACAAATTAGTGGAATATTATTGTGTTCAGGAGGAAGCTATTAATGTGCTTTACATTTATTAATACACCATTGTAAAGCTTTTAAAAACAATAATTATAGAGCTTATCCCACCCCATCACTTTTCACTTATGAAGAAGTCACCTCCTTTAGCACAACCATTCTGTCATTCATTATTGAAACAGTGAAAAAGCTTTAGGTCAACACTTAAACATTTAGTATTTGCCAGCTGATGGCTAAGGATGCAAAAAAAAAAAATAAAAAATATGATTCCTGCCCTCAAAGATGTGACATTGTAATTGAGGAGACAACATACAAGCAACTATAGACACACAAGTTATATGGAATGTAAATAGAACATAATCTAAGAAGAAAGGAACCAATAGTGGGAAAGACCAGAAAAGCCCTTACTGGAGAAAGTGGTATTTGAGAAAGGCAGGAAGGAGGTGAGGTGGGAGAGAATTTTAAGAATGGGGATGAACACAACCAGTTGGTATTTTATCCTACTGTCATTCACTGCTTTGCTAGTGCTTCTGCTTCATAAAATGGATGACAGATTAGACTTTGAGAATATTATTGTTATTTTGTTTTTTTCCCCCCACATTTTTATTTTGTTCCATAGAGTTACAGATGGAAACAATCCTGGAACAAGTCACCACCCGCTATTATTATTTTGTATTTGGTTGCATAAAAATATCAGGATATAAGCTCATCTTCTATACATTCATGGAAAGCATTCCTAGTATAAATTCCAATAACAATTAGATGATTGGGATTATATATGCCTGGAGATAGCTTGGTAATATCATGGATAGAGTGCTTACTTGGAGTTAGGTCTAAGATGCTTACTGATTGTGTAACTCAAGACAAGTCACTTCAACCTCTGTCTACCCCAGTTTCCTCATTTATAAAATAAGGTTAATAACAGTACCAACCTTCCAAGATAGTTGTGAAGACCAAATGAGATAGCACTTTAAATATTTAGCACATAGCAAACATATAATAAACCTTTAACTAATGATGTTCCCTTATTCCTTCCCTTGATTTCCTCACTAGACTTTCAAACTTTTCATTCCATGAAGTTTGGAGATTATGATCATTTTGTATAGTGACATCTATTAAAAATGTTCTTAAATTATGGAATGAGCCAGTCATTGTAGGCAACAGTTTGATCTATAATAATGTACTGGTTTCATTAGAAGTATTAGTTCAATTTTCAAGGACATTTTCCACTCTACATTTATAATATGAAAATTTATGATCAAAGAGCCCAGGAAAGTTAGCAAACTTTCAATGTATATAATTCTAACTACTTGATCTTATCTTGTTCCTTCTTGAATAAGTATTAAATATTTGTAGCCTGAAATGTGTTGCAAAGTTCTGCCTCTTTGTTGAATAATCTGCATTGATCAGTAAAAGTCTTAAATTCCCCAAGTATAACCCATCTATCACTTCCCATAGTGATGTTATGGTACTGAATTGTCATTCTAAACCACTCATTCTGCACCCCCCCCAAAGTCTCTGTGATTCAGTCATTTAATTAATATTTTTCTGTTGACATAGATTTGACTTAGTTGATCTAGAGGATACCTACTCTTAGATCTTAGCCATTTCATACTTTTGAACATTTTATCCTAATTTTATACATTTTATCCTAATTTTATTTACATTATAAATCTAATGACATATACCTATTATCAAACTTTATCACTGCAATGATAAGATGTCTTCTTATTCCAAAAGTACTTCTGTAGGTTTTTGACCCATTTATCAGGTCTTTTTTTTTTTTTTTTAGGTTTTTGCAAGGAAAATGGGGTTAAGTGGTTTGCCCAAGGCCACACAGCTAGGTAATTATTAAGTGTCTGAGACCGGATTTGAACCCAGGTACTCCTGACTCCAAGGCCGGTGCTTTATCCACTACTCCACCTAGCCGCCCCTATCAGGTCTTCTAAGGATGACATATCCTCCTTTGTTGAGAAGAAAGTTTTCATCTTTCCTTAGGGTGAAGGGCCTTGTGTTTCTCCAGTGTTATATAGATTGTTGTTAGGATATTTTCCAAATCTATCAAGGTACATTTTACAATTCTAAATGTCTACATTTATAATAGTAATATGTAAGTATTAATTATATTAAATGTTGTCTTCCCATTCAGCTATGATTTCAGAGGGCCTGCACTCCATTAAAAACATTCAGACATAATCTTATCTTTGATTTGTTCATGTTTGATATGTCTTTCCTGGAACCAAAATATTTATTAGAATCCCTTCATCTACCGGTTTTCAATGTGCTCTCCATATTCAAGGTTGAAGCTTTATGTTTCCATCTTTTCTTGATTTATATTAAGAGTGTTATACTTATCAAGTCCAATGGATATTTTTGTGCCTTTGGCAAAATATTTCATAGGATAAAATATCTAATTAATTTGTATTTGCTTTTGGGGAGCATAATAGATTCAGATCAGCCATGTACTTCAAGAGATTAATAGATATTTTGGTGAACCACCTAAAGGCAAACCATCAACCTTATTCCTAGAGGTCTCTGTAAGCATGTCTTATACCAATCATCCTGACAAGGATTCTGTTCTGCCCAACAGAAGTCATGTGTCTCCCTTTGAGGTGGCATTCTGGAAAGATTACATCAATCAACACTGCTCTCAAGTAGACATAAGATGCATCTATTTCCAAGTGCTAGGAACTCAAGAGCTTGATCTAGTAGCAACCCAGGATTAAGCTGATTGCTGGGGTCTCTAGTGGTTTCTTATTGCTCTGGCTAAGTGTGTTTACAAATTATATCTATGTTTTGATTGGTGAGCAATTACCTAGGCTTATGATAAAAGGAAGCTTTAGTTTCCTAATGTCATTAGCAAGTGCTTATCAGTTATTTACTAAATCCAGGACACACATGTTATTAGTAGTTGTTTAGCAAACATGGGGAACATTCATGGCATTACCAATCAATAAAGAAGTTCTTACAATAGTACTGAAAAAAAACTTACTAACATCTACTCAGTCATCAAAAGGGACTCAAAACAAAATACAGTTGCTCATCCTAAATTAACTTACCACTATGGGGAATAATCCAGAATAAAGATTTGGAAAGAGATTCAAGGATATAGGATAATTTATAATCGAATTGACTAGCTGTCAAAACTGTGTAGGAAAGAAAGTGAAGCAAAGTAAGACTAAGGAAGTGGGAGAATTGGGAGGTAGAGGAACTAGAATGGATGAAGGAATGAAAAATGGTTTTTATCTACCAAGCATACTTCCAAGTACTAGAGATACAAATGCCAAACAAGACAGTCCCATGCCTTTAAGGAGTTTCTATTTTAATGGGGGGAGAGAACAAATAGAGGGAAGTGGTATCCAGGGAGGGATATTTTGCTTTAGAAAGGTACAGGGCTTTTGAGTAGAATTATAAGGTAGTATATTGACCCCTCTCAATGTGCTACTGAAGTGAAGTAAAGATATAAGATATGAGAGTCCAGAGTATTTGTAGAGACATTGATATGGAGTTCAAGACTGTGAAGTTGGATGGAGTTCAAGACTGTAGTGAACTGAACTAGAGAAGGGTAGGGGAGATAGAGACAGAGAGAAAGCAAGGCAGAGGGAGCAGGAGGAGAAAGAAGAAATATTGTGAAACAAAAGGCTTTACAGCTTCAATGTGAACTGGGTACATAGAGTAATGATCAATGGAGTGAGATCACTGAGTAATAGTGGCAAAGAGTTGAATTGGAAGGATGAAGAGGAGCAAGGAATATGTCTATTTTATCTCTTAATTCAGAATGCTTATGAGATATAAATGAAAGAGAATCTATTATTGCATAGAGTAACAAGGAGTGCAGTGTGTTCCAAAATCATCTAGGTTTCTATTGGAACCAAAAAAAAAAATGCAAAAGAAAATGAAAATTTGAAGAACTGTAGATTAAAGGGTAACAACAGGACAGATGGTTCCAGGAATATCTACAAAAGATCAGAGACCTAGAAATATAAGTGAAGAGATATAGAATAAAGAGGCATTTGGTAATGGTAGAACATGTAGTTCCAGAAGTAGAATGCTAGATACCAAAGGATAGAAAACTACCTTCATATTTCCAATGCTCTGTAACTTGATTCTTCTGGGGTTATTGTGTGCTGAGAATATATTTAAAGTAGCATACAAACTCAAGAAACACCCTTGATGACACCTTACAGATATTATTGAAAGCCATATGTAATTTCTCACATGTGATGTAGCCCAATCTCCTCCTATTTAGTTCTAGGCCTGGCTTAATGTCTTTTTTTTTTTTTTAGATTTTTCAAGGCAGTGGGGTTAAGTGGCTTACCCAAGGCCACACGGCTAGGTAATTATTAAGTGTCTGAGGTCAGATTTGAACTCAGGTACTCCTGAATCCAAGGCTGGTGCTCTATCCACTGTACCACCTAGCCACCCCCATGTCTGTCTATTTCTTATAGACATACCCCTACAAAAAAGTTATTAAGACCCTACTGTATTGTGATTTTGAATATGGTTTCTGTTCAACAGTACTCTGCCTCTAAAAGACTATCTTTTATCCAACAGTGTAGCTAGATAACTAGAGAGGTTTATAATGAATTGTTTAGCCACCAGATAATAATCCATGAAGCAGAGAGAAGTGCAGAATGACCTTGATTCCTATGCTTCAATGTTCTGTTTTCTACACTGATAATGTCAGTTACTAAGATTTAGAGTTTAAATCGCCTGATACTACTTATATAACTATTGGTTTTCTAAGTTTATATCCAAATCTAAGTTAATATCCTCCTGAAGGAAATGAATAATATCAGTATTTATAGTTCTAATATAATTGAAAAGGTGTAAGGAAGTTTGAAATGAATGAAAAGTTGCCAATTCAGTTCTTCCTTGGAAAACCAAATAAAGGAGTCGTTAGAGTTGGTTTCATAGAGCACCTTAAAGGAGCAAGATATATTATCTCTTGGAACAATTGGTCATGTTCAGCACTGAGATTCTCTAGTTCTGTAATTTGTTCTCAGCTTCAGCCCAATAACAGAGGATGTGATTCTCTCATGTGAATCAAACACCACTCAATTCTCTATAATTTCCCAGCAGGACAGATCCTCAGCACCTTTAAACTAAGGCCCAGGAGGACTAAGTATTTACTTAGAATCTTAGATGTGCAGCCCTTTCATTGAAGATCCTTGAGTCTTCTTGAAACTAAGGATGAGTCATCTTAGGAGTAGATCTACAACCTTAGATAAATGTTGAAGTGACTGGGTCTTTGGGGCTTGGCTGAACTCACACTGGTGGCAGTCCCTTGGCTTCAATGTAAAATGGCAGGGAGAAACATTACAAAAAGCAAAAATATAGAAAAGAATAATAGAAAAACATTTGGACTTCCACTAATCTCAGAAATTAGTAGCATTTTTAACTAGGTTCTCTTAGTTTATAAACCATTTCCTGCAGAGGAAAAAAAAGTCATTTGTACTACCATTCTTTTTTTTTTTTTTTTGTAAGGCAAATGGGGTTAAGTGGCTTACCCAAGGCCACACAGCTAGGTAATTATTAAGTGTCTGAGACCGGATTTGAACCCAGGTACTCCTGACTCCAGGGCCCGTGCTTTATCCACTATGCCACCTAGCTGCCCCCTGTACTACCATTCCTTAAAGAAAAAAAAAATCAGGGAGGATTATAATGCAAATTTCAAAAGTTCCCTGCAATGATTTCCAGTTTGTATGCTGAGGGTATCTTTGCAACTTAGTGGCATGCATTCATTTCAGTCATTAACTTTAATGGATCTCTATAAATCTAAACATATCTTAATTTTTTTTTTCTGAATTCTAAAGGAACTCAGAAGTTGGCATTCTTGATTTCCTGGAACCCCTTACAGCAACTTAACTGTTCTATCTTGTGCCTTACTCTACATCTTCCCCCATTCATGTTGAAAGAGAAAGGTTGAAATGTGCTATGAATGATCATTTACAGCAGTATTATTATTATTCAGCACTTAAATCATTACATTGTTATTTTCTGATTGGAGATTTTATGCCTGGACTGATTTAAATGGTACATTAATTTGTGAATAAAATTTGTCTTATAAATGACATTAATAGAAAGTTAAGCAAAAGCATGATTCTCTGAGTGTGTTTTATATAAGTTTATATATTCAGTCCTGATCAGTGACATGCTCTTGAGCTAAGTGCCACTAATCCATTTACTGCTTCTCACTGCAATGAAGAATCATTACCAGTCAAAGGAATTCTCATATGTTTAAGTTAATTCCTCTGGGTCTGTGTATTGTTCAGCTTTAAAAAAAATTTTCTTACATGTGTATAGTCCTTTCATAGATTCCTGAAGGCAATTTTCTCAAAAATGGGGAGGAGAGAATGAGTTTGGCAACAGGATTCTGAACCTTTTGGCTCACTTCCAACTTTCTGGCTGTTTTGCCACACTTAGTTCCGCATCGCTGAGTTGAGAAAGCAGAAGTGGCATAGCTCTGTATTGACCTATTGGTCATGACCACTCCTTCCTCATTCTTAGCATTTTTATCCTAATCTAGTGCCACACATAATAAACTTCTGTAGCAGAAAAAGAAGATGTAAAATACAGAAATCCAGAAACAATTACCAAATGCATTATCTCAGGAACCTAAATTGTTCTCCTCTCTTCCCCAACCAGAGACCATGAGTTATGTACTCTAATGCTTTTATTAAATTGATATATCTTCTCATTTTTGAATTCACTTGGATTTGACATGTGAAAAGAGGAATTAGAAGCCAATTGCCTAGATATAAATTAAATGCATATATCAAAATAGCCAGTACAAGTAGATGTTATGTGTCTTCTGTCTAAAGAACATACTTTTTTTCCTTCAGTTAAAAAAATGCCTTGTGAATAGCTGTTTGTACTATGCACACTGAATCAGAATGTCAGAATGTTTGAAATAAATTGTTATTATGGAATCAGGCAGAACTTCAGCTCCAAATTTATATAATTCATTCTATTGTAGATTTTTTCATTGAAGAATACATTTCTCTACCATAAATTGCAATGAGTATGAACAGTAGAGCCATTTGAGGTTCATTGAAAATATAAGAGAACATCATGTTTCCTGTCCTTTTGTTAAACTTGGCATATTGATTTTTTTTGCACAGCTTGCAGCACAGAAATGTGATATACAGCTAGGCAAGACAAACTAACCACATGTGAATTTGTTAAGTGTTTCTGGATTATCAGTGATTGTCTAATCATAAAAACAAAGGTTCTTGGTTTCTTCAAAAAGTTCTAGACTTTTAATTGACAAATGATTTAGTTAATTAAAATCATTTGTTATTTTATCACTTAAATAATCATCTGAAAAATTAATTTTCTCCTGATTGCTCACTTCCAAGATTGCTTATATTATTTCTGTAGTTCAACTATGGTTGTGAATGCGTTCACTTTTTTTGCCCAAAGATTCAACTATTATTACTTGCCATTAGCATTAGTTCATAAATTTTGTTAAGCATGGCATTTTATATTTTTATTTAAAATTTCCATTGCTTTTCTTTTCATATTCCTTTGGTGTTTATAATTTTATTCCTTTTATGTTCAAAGGTAGTAAGATTTGAAAGGTACTGATACATTTAAATATAGAATATAGTCTTGTAGAAAGACTTTCTCTGAAGTGAAACTGGTTTGCTCTTCTCTCTACCTTATTAAACCTCCTACTTAAACACATCCATTATCCCATTCACCTTGCCTGACTTCAAAGAATACAACTGTGTAGAGAGGATGAACTGTAACTCTAAGGAGTAGGTTACTACCCATAGCTTCTTAGAAATGCTAATGCATTTTCTGTCATATTTATCAAGTTCTCAGGGTACTTCTGGAGGTTCAGAAACCATTCTTCAGTTTTAGAATGGATCTGAAAATAGGTCCAAGGCTAAGCTATGTCAGCAGTATATCAAGTAATTCTGAAGATTTTGGCATTTGCCACTATTGTCTCCTGCCTTTTGAGAAATTATTTTTCAAAGAGTACCCCCAGTCTTACCAGATCTAGAAGAATGCTTCCCAGAAAGAAAAATTGAAACCTACTTTTTTGTGACTTTCTTTATATGGACTTATTTTCTTATTCGTGAGAATTAGATAAATTTCCTATGAAAATCTTCTTCTAAATTTGTTGTAAATTTTCTTGTAAAAGTATCTGAGGAAAGCTTAAGACGTAAGTTCATCTTCTACTTTAAAAAAAAAAGAGAAAGAAAGGTCAGAGCAAAAAAGGTGCCACTGGTTTGTGTTAGGTGACACTGTGCCCTGCTTGTCTAATTTGATTACGCAGAGCCACTGAAGCCTCAGGCAAAGCTGATTTTAGCTATAATCAGCTTCTTAACCTTTTGAGAACTAACGTAAACACTACCTTCCAGTGTTAATTATGTTGCTCTGCTATATACAAAAAAGTGCAAAGGTAAGTGTAGAACTACAGTAACATGTGTTGTGACAAAATTTAACAAGATTACTTACAGGGATTGCAACTACCTATATTCCTGTCTTTGGGATGGCGTTTGCATTAATGAGGGTACATTTAAAGTTTTTTTTATTTTGAGCACAATATTCCTGTACAAGCCTGGCTAGCTTGAAATTCAGCATTTTCAAGTGTTAAACTGTATTAAGGCCTATTCTTTTTAGGTAGTATTGGTAGGGATGAGGAAGGTTCCATAATAGGAGAAGGGGTGACTGTTTATTATGAACCTTTTCCCTTAAGTCCTTGTTTTTTTCATACATATCATATGGTTTATTCAGAAGTTTTCAGATCTATATTTATCTTAATAATTTTCTAAAAAAAAATTTACTGCTGTGCCCAGCTTAAATCCTCTTAAGCTCCTCTATAATTCAGGGGCCTTTGATTTCATTTGTGTGCTGCTCCTTTCCCATATGCCAATTTTATAGAATCATAAATCTAAATCTGAAAGCTACCTCAGAAGTCATCTAGTCCAATTTCCTTATTTTACATATGATGAAACTGAGCTCCAAAGAGGTTAAGTAACTTGCCAAAGGGCCCACAGGTGGTAGCCCATCAAAACCAGAATTTGAGTCCAGTCCTTTCACCCACAAACCAATGTTTGTTGTGCCATGCTATGCAGCCTTCTGCAAGAATGATTTTCAAAATTTGATGAAGCCAAAAGGTGATGAACATCTCTGAATGAACTCCAGTCAAAATAATGTAAGAGTCAATATTCACGGCTTTTTAGCTTGGTAGGATCTGATGGAGCTTGGGCTATACATCTAGAGCCTTTGAGACCCTAAGGTCACCACTCTGACCATGGTGAGACATCAGGGAAGTTTGATAGATAAGAAAAATTTGTTGAGAGCAAAAATTTTATAAGCGAGTAATTGGAGAATTACAAATATAAAAAAATATCTAAAATCTTTTCCTATATTATTTGGGTAGTCAGTGTGGGAACTTAATGTAGCATATAAGAAATTATTATGCTGGAAACTTGAAGTGGAGTCCTGTGTCTTCTGTCAGAAAGCCAGTCTTAAGAGACTCACTATATTGGTCATTGGGTAATGAATTACTGGACCATGGAAACTTCACATTCATATTTAGTGGAAAACTCCAGTTTCCAGGGTAGATAATTGTTAGCCAATTTTTTCATTTGACTAAGTGATTATATGAGGGTCACCATCTTGGCAGTCTTCAATAAAAGAAGTTTTCCAAGACATTTCATGCCCATTATGAAGAATTCTGGGAAAAAAGAACCATCCTGCTCCATGAATAAAGTACAAAGACAATGAACCATAACTCCCAATAGGAAACAGAAGTCCTCTGGGGAGGGAAGCCCCCAAAAGGTGATTTGGATCAAATACTGTTGACAACAAAGTCCTTATTTCAAGTGAATTCTTTAATTAGGAATAACATTTTTTTTAGAAATTCATTAGAAATGGACAATGCAACTCTAAGAAAGAATGATCTAAAGGCCAATTAGCTCCCCCAAAATTCTTACTGCCTACAACAAATTACTATGCTTTCTTGAAATATCTCATAAGGACTTTAAAAAGTAAAATAAATTGATGGCCTTCAGAAAATATTCTGTAACTAGATTTTTTTTAAAAGTGAAATCTTATTGAATACAATGCATGGTATCCAAAAAAATCTCTTGTTCAAGGTACAAGTCTTATGAAGAATTTTGGAACTTCTTATATAAAAACTCAACATATTTACAAAGGAGTCTTATGACTTATAAATATTAGCTAGCCCTTGTGAATAGATCATGATATTACAAAAATAAAGCTAAAACATCAAAATCATCCAGAATTTGGACTTTCTGAGTTTAGTTTTTTGAAACCTTTTAGCTTTCTTCCATCAGTATGCAAATACATAAGAAGGAAGGTTTAAGTAAAATAGCCAAATGTCCTTGTGAAGATTTTTTTAATAACAATCTACCTCAAATTTGATAAAAGTTTTCTCAATGTTCCTTAGACTATTCAAGTTTTCTTTGCTTAAATATATAATAGGTTATTTCCAGTGTTGAAGGTAGAAACCAAATTATCTTTGGAAACTTCTCTTTAAGACAAAAAAGTAAATAGAATGAAAAATGTGGCAAAGTAAAATAAATTCACTAATCCAAAAAGCTATATATTTTTATCTTCCCCCTAAGGTCAAATCACCTCATGCGAGGTTAGACAGAAGGAATGTTGCAGTAAGTGTATAGGAATGAAACTGCCAGATTGAAGGTTTCTTAAGTGCTACTGTCCAAAATCATCAACCATGCTTGAAACTAGTATTTCTTGACAGAATATACACCCAGTGTGTGACTTTTATCTGCAGGTGGCAAAACATATGTTTTAGCACCAATGTGTAAGGTGGCAGAGGGAGGATATTTAATGTGTTATAACCTATTTATATTTTTAATTCTAGCTTTTTCTTTTTGCTAGTTTGTTTCAGTCAAAGCAGGCCAACTAAAAGTCTTTGCAGATCTTATAGACTCAATACAAATTAAGCAATTGTGTCTTACTTAAATTCATGGCTACGAATTATCTTTGGGACCTTGTACAAGTCACTTCATCTTACTAGGATTGGACATCTCTAAACTTCATTCCAGCACTAAGTCCTATGTTCCTAAAGTTTTTGTGATAGATGCTAATTTCATATTATTGTTCAAATTATTATTATTAATAATAATAAATGAAAAGTCATAAGTTCCAATAGTATAATCAAAAGATGCAACATCCACACAAATTCAACTAAATCAAAGGAGTTTCTGACAGAAGCACGTCATTGCCACTAGAAATTACAAAAAGATTTTTCTTAGGAAGACCAGAATTTTTAGGGCATTCAGATTATGCAATGAAGTAGTAGAAATTGCATAGTATATTGTTGCAGGTTGCAAAAATTTAGCATCTAGTGAATACCTTTAATATTTTGGGTATACTAATATAACATTCAAGTTATCTATATCTAGCAATTCTTTGTCTAGGGTACACTCATCACCTTTTCTGGTTACATGTCTCTCAAACAGGATACTAGTTCTCTTCCCAGTGAGGGAACTGCCTAAGATATCTATATCTATATCATCATATCTATATCTATATCTATATATCTATATCTATATCTATGTATACACATATATGTATATACACACACACATTTTGTATTCCATTCTTTGTAGTGTAATTACTGGTCTAATTATTGTAGGACTTAAAGTATAAATTTAGTGAAAGCAAGGATTATTTCATTTGTGTCTTTGTATCTTCTGTGGTTAGTACTATGCTTTGCATATAGTAGGGGCTTAATACATGTTTTTTAATGCATCTTAAAATTGTGTTTGGAATTCATGCTAGGTTTACAGATCTACAATTTGTAGTATTTACTTGCTCCTTCCTCCCCTACCCCTTTTTTAAAAATTAGGTCATGGAATTTCCAGGATTTTTTTCCCATTTAATTTTGTTAAGCTGAACTGAAACACCAAAAAGGAGTATTTTTATGTGTTTACATAGGAGTATGAAACAGAATTCTCTATGAAATTATTAATTTCATCTAATACTGCTTACTGTTTAAAAAGTATAAAATAAATCCTACATATTATTGTCAAAGTTTTATAATCTTTTCCCCTTCCCAACTTTGCTTGTTTCCCTGTTAAAATGGCTGTATTTCTAAACCAAACACATATATGTGTATGTATGTGTGTGTGTGTGTGCATGTGGATATGTTGAATCCTACATTATGTATTTCATTTAACACTGAGGTTCATCTATTGTCCACTTTCCCACCCCACCTCTTTCTCCATGTTTTTATATTCTCATATAGTTCAGTTCTCTTCCTTTCTAACCTAGTCTATTCATTCTATCCTTCCATCTTCCTATCTCTCTCCTCACTGCCTCCATCCAAAAGTTCTTGGAATAAATCAAATCCACTTCCCTTAGCCTCTATTCTTGTTCATTTTCCTCAATGCACTGTGAAGAAATTATGGTTCTAAATAGACACATTTCTTCTTTTCATATTAGAATGCTAGGACTACAACATAATATAATTTCTTCTAGTTCCTCAAATAAGTTTTTCTTTTTTAATAGATTTAGGTAATTTTTCTTTATTTATTTAAACATAATGGCTAGGTTTTTCATTTGACAAAGTGATTCTTAATTTCTGTCTTTGACCTATATTTCTAGGTCTGTTATTGATAACAATCATCTTAAATTTTTTTAAAGAATCTTTTGATTTTATTTTGATATTTCTTGTCCCTTAGAGTCATTGATTTCTGAATTTGATTTATTTTAATTTTCAGGGAGGTCATTTTTTTATAAAGTATACTTTTTTAAAAAAAACTCACCTTCCAGTTCTTTCTTCCTGAGCTTTTATTTTTTTTAATCTCATACTTTATTTCTTCTAATTAGTCATATAATCCTTGTGGGGAAAAAATTTGAATCTCTGTTTATTACAATTACCTCCTTTAGGAGATTTCTAAATCTTCAATAATTTTTTAAATACTGGTCAGTGTTCTGATTTTTCATCCCTACAGTTAGTTTCTTATTTGAGATTTTGTGCCAGAGCCAGAATCTCCTGCCTACTATGCTTTTGGGTGAGATAGTCAGTCTTGCAGTTCTGTGTTTTGCCATACAGTCACATGGATTACTCAAAAGACTCCTAGATTGTTGAGATTCAAAGTTCTAAAGCTTTAGTGCCTTATCTGGCATCCCTTTATAGGATCCTCAGAGCCCCTAGTCTTGTCCTATCTGATCCAAGTGCTGCACTCCCTTGTTTCCCAGAGCTTCCTGTGTCCTTATATTTAAGCTGCCTCCAGGAGCCCTGAGCTCCTACTTCCTCCAGACAAAGAGGCTTGACTACACATTTCTCTAATCCTTCACTTAGTGCTGGGAGCTATACTTCTCTATACCTGGCTTTGTTGGCAGCCCCCTTTTCTAGTGAAACTCAGGTTTCTAGATAGCCTTTTGCACAGTTCTAGAGTAAAAGAATTCTCTTGCTGAAACTTCTTACTGGGTTTATTAATCATTGATGCAAACTACAAGGCTTTGCTGGAAAAGGTATGTTGGAATTGAGAAGTCTGCCTCCTGTTTAAGCAGGCAGTTTGGCTAGAGATCTCATTTCCAGTTCTCATCACCTCTCTGATTCAGCACTATTCCTCAGAGATAAGCATAATTATATTGTGAAATTCCATTTTCTGTGAATAATTACTATATTCCGGAAGGGTCCTCAGTGGTCATCTAATTCAACTTGTAATTGTATAAGAATGGCCTTTGCAACATTACCAACAATTTATCTTCTGCTTAAAACTCTCTAGTGAAATCTATAATTTTTAGATATAGTCCCTGCCATTCTTAGATAACTTTAATCATTAAGAAGTTTTCCTCGTTATATCTAGTCAAGGTTGATCATTATAATACCACCTTAATCTTCCCATTTTGATTTCTATCTTCCCTTTTCTGTTCGTAGTGGTATATATTTTCCTTGTTCTGCTCCATTACTCTTCTTCATTTCTTTTAAAGCTTTTCAGAATTTTTCAAATTCATCCATTTGTTATGGCATAATAATATTCAAATATATTCAGATACCACAATTTGTTATCCATCCTCTAATCCATGGACACCCACTTTGATTCCAGTTCTTTTTTACCATCAAAAACAATTGTTGCTATTAATATTTTGATATATTTGTGACCTCTATAACTATCTTTGACCTCCTTAAGGAATGTGGATAGAAAGGGGAATCTTTAGGAATTAAAAGCATAATTCCAAATCACATTCCAGAATGGTTGTATGAAATCACAGTGCCATCAACAGTTTAGAGTTTCTGTCTTTTTATAGGCCCTGTAACATTGATTATTCCCATATTTTATCAGCTTAGCCAATGTTCTGGGTATGAGTTGAAATCTGAGAGATGTCTTGTTATTTGTGATGAGGAATACTTTCACATGGTTGTTAGTTTGCAGTTCTTTGGAGAATTGTTCAAGTCCTTTGTGCATTTATCTACTAAAATGGCTTTTGATACAATTTCTGTGAATTCCCTATGTTTATTAGATATCATGCAAAATTGACATTTTAACATTGATTAAGAAAGTAACTGCTTTACTAAAGAAATTTGTAACATAGAAATGGTTTTCCATCGTTATGTGGTTTTCTTATTTAAAAAATTATGTGCATGTCACATAAAATTTTTATGTATATGTACAATTTAAAATTTTAGATCCAGAGTTTCTCTGTTTAAAAATCTCTCAGTTATAGAGCTTCAGTGGGTTTTGAGCCCATTTTTTCTAGTTACAGAAACTACAATATTCATATTAGTTTGCATGAATAACTTTATGACAACAGATAAAATGGAAATTCATTAGCCAAATTTCAATTAAAAACTTCTGCATAATTGGTAGATATGATTAAGAAATGATCTACATGATTTAGTAAGCACAGTCAATGTTGATAGTCTACCCTTTTGAACTAAGTCTCTTTTTTTAGGTTTCTTTTTCAGTTATCATAACCATTAAAACCACAGATTAAAAAAAAGAAACTGAACATAGAATCACACACAGTTGTTTTTATATGATTCATAAATAAATAACATGTAGTTGGGTACATGTTTATAGAATTTTACTGAGTAGATCATAATCCAAAAATGTTTCAACACTACTGCTAGAAACAATATAAGCCTGACATCCACCAAATGTGTACATTGTAAATCCATGAAGGTTTTTCTTTGTGCCAATAGCCTTCACAGTCTGCTCAGGTACCTTCACTATCTAGGGCAGAATGATGGGTTGCTTATTTCCATAATAAATTGGCATGTTTTTAATATTTTGACTAATATTAAAATACTTTTTTTGCCTAAGATTCAAAACCCTTTCTAATTAACAAATAATGAAATGATTTGAGTATACAATTCTCAAAAGAAGAATTGCAAACTACTAATACCCACATGAAAGACTGCTCCAAATCACTAATAACAAATGAAAAACAAATCAAAATAACCTCACTCCCAAATAATTAGTGTTGGTGAAGCTACAAAAAAAGACAACTGTATTAATACAATGTTGCTAAAGCTATGAATTAGTCCAACCATTCTGAAAAAGCAATTTTGATTTATGCTGAGAAAGTGAATAAAATAACCATATCTTTTCATCAAGAGAATTCACTTCTATCTATATTACCCCAAGGTGGTCAGAGACAGAACCCAAGGTCCCAAATGCACCAAAATATTTTTAGTAGTATTTTTTTGCGATAGCAAAATCTGAAACAAAGTCTCATAAAAAGAATGAATATAAAAGTATTCAGGGAAGTATAGGAAGACTTAGATCAAATGATGACAAGTGAAGTAAGCAGAAGCAGAAAAATCATATACCTAATTACTCATTGCAAATGGAATGGACAATAAAATGACACTGATCACTGTAATTATAATGACCAATGTTAATGCCAGAGAAGAATTGAGAAAATATACTTTTCTCCTTTCCTTACAAG
This sequence comes from Macrotis lagotis, assembly GCF_037893015.1. Classification (NCBI taxonomy): domain Eukaryota; kingdom Metazoa; phylum Chordata; class Mammalia; order Peramelemorphia; family Peramelidae; genus Macrotis; species Macrotis lagotis. The sequence goes on from NC_133666.1 coordinate 220,702,920, forward strand.
ATCAGGGGACTATGGGTGTGAAATATTATATATGCTGTCAGACACAGTTGTTGTCTTCTCTAATAAGGTGTCTCTGGGAAAAATGATACAAGATTCCTTGGAAGATGTCAAAATTTAGAGAGAAATTTGTTTTGTATCCCTCTGATGTCAAGTGAGGTTATAAAATAGGAAGATGTGTTTTCTACTGTCACATAGGAGAGTCAGTGCAGATTCCAAATAAAAGAAAAATTTTCAATTAATCATGAGATGCTCCAGATGCTCTATTTCTGAATGGCAAGCTAGCTAAGTGGTGCAGTGGATGGAGCACGGTTTTGGAGTCAAGAGATGGAAGTTTGAATCCAGCTTCAGACATTTGACACTTACTAGCTGTGTGACCTTGGGCAAATCACTTAACCTGATTGCCTTGCATCCAGGGCCATCTCCAGTTGTCCCGATTCATATCTGGCCACTGGACCCAGATGAATCTTGAGGAGAAAGTGAGGCAGCAGCCCCTCACCAAAATCCAGTTCACAGGCTTATCATGACATCACCTCCCTGATGTTATAGTCTTCTTCATGAACAAATTACATAAATCTTCTGGATGGTATTGCCCTGTTAGCATCATACTCAATCAAGAATGTTAGACATAATTATCTATACCAGAAAAACTAAGTGAATAAAGGAATGATTGTTATCTTAGCCATCATATAGAGTTGAATGGGCAATCTATCGTGGACAGATATTGCTTGGACAATAAGTTGGGCCTAGAATTGAACAGTAGAACAGTAGGGTAGAAGTCTGCTATGGTGTCTTGGGGGGGGGGGATTACGCAATTTTTTTATGACTCTGACCTTTAAAACTTTTTCTACACCAGATTTAATAACAAATTCTAAAGTTGCCTGATGGACAACAGGATAATTTCCTGTGAATAATGAAATACTCAAAAGATCAACAAGAGAAGGAAGATAGACATGTCTGATAGAGAACAAATTAGGGGGTTTTTTTGACAAGCAACAGTAACTACATGCAAAAGCATGTTTTAGCAAATAGAATGTTGATGATATTTAGTCCTTATGACCCTGTGAACTATAGCTTATCCAGTACTGCCCACAGGGGTTGGGGGTTGGGGGGTTGTTAGCAAAAATACTGGAGTAATTTTCCATTTCCTTTTCCAGTAGCTTAAGGTAAATAGAGGTCAAGTGACTTGCCTAGGATTACACAACCTCATTTGACTCCAAGCCCAGCCCTCTCTGATATCTAGAGCTATAAGGAATTTTAGATGTTAAATAACCCAACTTCCTCATCTCAAATATGACACTAAGTGATTTGCTCAAGGCCATGCTTATAGGAAATAGATGAATGAGAATTTGAACTCAGTCTTTTGAATCCAAATCTAGCACCCTTTCCCCTCTACTACATTCATAGTAATACACAGCAATACTTCAGACATAGCTTCAAATTTCATGCAATATTCCATTTTAGAGATCACAGATTGAAATATGATCAGTTTCTAACCAAAATCTAACTACATATTATTTGAAGTTCTAAGACTGATTGAGGTATTAAATATTGCCTTCAATAAAGCATTCAAGAAACACATGTAAGATACTTCAGTCTTCTACATTGAAACCACAGGATCTCTGTCAGAAAAGGGCCTCAGAAGCTTTCTAATTTGACCAGTACCTAAACAAAAATCCCTTTTCAACATTCCTGATAAGGGATCATTTAACTTTTTCATTATTTATAATATCAATGCTAACCAAATATATTGAATGCACTACTCAATACCAGTAAAAACTACTTTTCTTACTTACGTATTCCCAAATCATTGCAACCTTTATGGCATTTATGTAAGAATTTAGAAGTTAAAGGCTTACACTGAAAGAGAGCTTTTAGATAAGTAGATACATTCAAGAAGATAAATACTAGAATTTTAGAACTGTGTCCTTACTTATTATCTAGTCTAACTTTGGGGGGGTGGGGGGAGCTTGGTTTCTGCAAGGCAATGAGATTAAGTGACTTGCGTAAGGTCAGACAGCTAGGTAATTATTAAGTGTCTGAATCCAGATTTGAACACAGGTCTTTCTGAATCCAAGGCCATGCTCTATCCATTGTGCCACTTAGCTGCTCCTCTAGTCTAACTTCTGCCCCTCCCTCTCCCATCTCTCATTGAACAAATATGGATTCAGAGTATTTGAGGGGTCTAAAATACATTATTAGAGGCAACCTCTTCCAGGGTTGAGTTTTTCTTTAAATTTACCAAATCAGTGGCCTTTAATAAAAATTGTTTCTTTTTCTTTCTATATTTCCTTTGATAGATAAGTGCTTTTGACTGTTTCCTTAATAGTTTCCCCTAATAGTTACTACAAAATATATATATATATATACATATATATATATACATATATATGTATATATGTATATATATATATATATATACTTAACCTAAGATTCTAATTATACACAAGACATTCGATCAAGAAAGAAGGAAAAGATAGATATTTAGCTTTGGGTATATACATTTTTCACATTAGCAATGCTTGGCAGGCCCAGCATTAAAGTGAATCATTCAAAATTATCTCGGCCATTGAGCCATGAAAAGATTACATACATGTTTTGATTAATTTGAAATTTCCATTCTTTCAGTATTTCCTTGGCTTCCCAATTCTCCAGAATAAATGTGACTTTTTTATAGTAGTCTGTTTTTTAGCTTTATTCAATTCTGTCTGCATTTGAAAAAGACAAAAGTGTTACCCTACAATTTAGAGACATAATATCAAGTAGTTTCAGACCCTAAATCTGATGTGCCTTAAAATAGTTATACTCTGTGGAGAAATCTTCTGAATTCTCAATAATTATGTTTTAACTTTGCTAATGTATCCCTGATAAGTCAACAAAGCTCCCTGGAATCCATGCCAAAAATTTCTTAGTCTTTTTCTTGGTTCTCTGCTTTAACAGTTTTTTGTGAAATTGAAATTTTGAAAGAGTCAGAGTATTTCTCAAGAAATTAAAACCTTAGTTCTTTTTTGCTTGAAAAAGGCAATGTATATATACATATATTTTGAAGTTTGAATCCATAGTTACTATCTAGTAATGTAGATATGAAATGTTTTGTATTTTGAATTAAGTAAACTTACCCATCAGATAGATAGATAGATAGATAGATAGATAGATAGATTGATATGCACAAAAAGCCTTGGCATTTGCCATTTTTCTATATAATTTCTATAATTTTTAATTATACATATATGTATATAATTTCTAATTTTGTCTGTGAGGAAATGTTGCCTTTGCACCTATATCTTAACTCTCTAAGCTAGAAAAGTTGTGAAGAAACACAAAAGTGTCATCTAGTTGTTAACGAAGTAGATTGGGGAGATGGGAAGTCTTTATTATGTTTCGTGTTATTCATTAAAAATGAAAGCAATAGAATTTCTAAAAGTGGGGATGAAATCCAATGATGTAATATTTATAATGTTGTTTGTGCTCCATCATGCATAATGGATGCACAGTATCACAGAATTTCTGATTTTAAGAGACTTCAGTGCTCACCTCTAACAACCTCTTTTTGAAAAGAAATTCTGATACTATAAACAAAACAAATGATTATCCATCCTTTACTTAAATACCCCCATTATGGAAAAATTCATGTTTCCTGCAGCAGCACTTTTCCCTTTTGAAGAGCTTTCATTTTAAAAGCTTCTCCCTTGTATCTAACCTAAATTCTTTTCTATGCAACTTCCACATAGTGACCCTGGTTTTGCCCCCTTGAACCCAGAAGAACAGTTCTGATCTCTCCTATTTGACCACCCCTCACAAATACTTGAATATAGTTATTCCATCTAAGTGGCAAAGTGGGCCAGCTAGGTGACAAAGTGGGTAGAGAGCTGCACCTGAAGTCAGGAAGATCCATCTTCCTGGGCAAGTTACTTAGATAAAGCAAACAGCCTCATCTTTGCTAAAATAAACACCAAATGGGGGCTTGAAAGTAAGACATGACTTGAAAACTGACTGAACCATCTTCTCTTGCCCTCAACCCAAATTCTCTTTCCTTCAGACTATTTCAGGCACTGAGTTGAAAATTAATAAGGGCTTGCATATAATAAAAACTATATGAGTGGAGAGAAGTGCATGGAAATGAGAGATGTGGAAGTAGGATTGATGAAACTTGTCAAGATTGTTTAATAGGAGCAGAAGGAGAGTAAAGAGATAAGAATTACTCTAAGGTTGAAAATCTAGAGGTCTGGGAAGGGGTATTAATTGTTTTTAAAGTGTTGAATTTGAGATGCCTACTGGATAACTGGGTGCAGACTTTGAGCTGACATCTGGTAATACTGGATTAGAGTTCAAGAGAAACATTAAGCCTGGATATAGATTTGGAAGTCATCTAGAGATGATAATTGAACCCATGGAAACTGATAAGATCATAGTAGAAACTATGTAGAGAGAAAAGAGGACTCAGTATGAGACGAGGAGGATCTAGTAGAGTAGACTTAGAAGAAGCAGTGAGACAGATAGGAGGAAAACCAAGAGATAGCAGTATTCCAGAAACCACAGAGACCCGGTCCAGATGAAGGATGTTTGACAAAGTCAGTAGCTGTATCAAAGTTGAGATTGTTGCAGGTTGAAAATTGGTCATTTGATTTAGCAGTTGGCTGATCATTGATAACCTTGGGGGAAACAGTTTCAATTGAGTGGTCAGGTCAGAATCCAACTAGAGGAGTGAGAAGGTGAAGAAGTGGAGGAAATAAGAACAATGATAATAATAATTAATAGCATTTATATAGTCTTTCCTGTATACTAAGCACTTTACTATTTTTCCATCTTTTGATCCTCACAACAACCAAGGGAGATAGATGCTATTATCCCCATTTTAGGGATGAGAAAACTGAGCTAGTGTCTTTGTTCAAATTTGAACTTAGGTCTTCCCAACTCCAGGCCCAATACTCTTTATCTATTGTTTCCTCTCTTTCCATTTTCCATTTTTGCCATCATACACCCAGTTCCTCAATTAAGACCTGGTACATGGTAGAGTTTAATAATGCTTGATGACTTGAATAGAAGATTAAAGGAAAAAAAAATTGATCATGGTGGCAAGCTCCCAAAAGAGACAGAAAGGGATGGGATTAAGAACTCCGGAGAAAAGTTGACATTGAACCATTAATTATTACTTTTGCTGGGACCACATAACAGCTCCCAAATTATACTATTCTCTGGCACATATTGCTCCATCTTTTCCACAAGAATAGCATGAGGAACTTTATTAACTAGTTTTAGCAGCCAGTAGGGAGCCTATGAAAAACTAAGAGAGCTGGGACCTTCCCCAGTTTGTCACTGACTGCTCCCATCTCCATTTGTATTTTTCATAATTTGGAGAAATGAAAGCAGATTCTTTGAAATTATTTTTCTTTCTAACATCTTGAGTTATGTTGTTGATCTTCAGCATATGTACTTCCTTACTGCATATGTCTTCATTGCTTGTTTGAAGATGTGTTATGAAGGTCATCACAGCAAAATGTCGCTGAAGTAGCAGGAATGGATTAGGTTTCTGACTTAGTTTCTTGCTTTCTGATGCCTTGAGTAGTTAACAAGATCGTTTCTCCCTGTGCTGCTATTCTGAAGCTTACTAGCTTTGTAAGATGAAAGAGACAGGCAAACCAGAGGCAAGCCATGGTATAAGGCTTAATGAGCTATTGAAAGGATCTGGTGATTGGAGCTACTTTTCAGATTCTATCAGTGAGGTATCAATGAGGCTGAAGGCAACTTCCAGGAGAGAATTAAATGATACAACATTATTAATACAGGGAGAAAATTTAGGCTATTTATAAAACTAAAATAGCCAGCAGAAAGATAGAATTTTGTTCTTTAAAAAGTGAATTTGGGGCAGCTAGGTGGTGCTGGGGCAGTGGATAGAGCACTGGCTCAGGAGGTCCTGAGTTCAAATTTGGCCTCAGACACTTAATAATTACCTAGCTGTGTGACCCTGGGCAAGTCACTTAACCCCATTGCCTTGCAAAAAGCAAAAACAAAAAAAGTGAAGAAATGATATTATTTATACTCCAAGTATATGGATTACATTGTACCCTAAGACCTTCTGTTAACACTGTAAAATTGCTTCTTCATCCATAAAAATTTCTCTCACTTCTTCCATAATATCTGTAAATTTCCTCAAGGAATTTTTCCACAAATTCTCCTCAAAATTAGAATCACAGAATTTCAAAGGTCATCTAGTACAGCCACAGTTAAGAATGAAGGAGAAATCAAGCATACCTTTAAAAGTTTTGTTTTTGTTCAAATCATTCATATTTGTTGGAGGGGTTGTGAAAGTTTAACACATAAAAACGACTAAATAATAACTCATATTTTGGAAAAATTTCATTTTTTTAGAAAGTCAAAAACATCTAATAAAAGGAAAAAAAATGTTCTAGTTAAACTTTTAAAGAAACTTCTTTTGCCTTCCATGAAAATTTACATTTATTTTCCCCAAATTCTATTGCATACAATTAAAATTAGGTATAAATGTTCATTCTTGCTGAGGACTAAAGAGGTGATTTAGGCTGAAATGAGCCAATCAGGAAAAACAAAATGGAATAAAAGTACTGGACTTTTTGGAAGTATGAAGATTGGACTAGTTAAGTGACTTGAACACATCATGTCTCTGGGCCACAACATTCTCAGCTGTAAAATGAAACTGTCTAAGGTCCTTCCCATCTCCCAAATTTATCATTTCCATAATATCCTAAATTGAATAGACTCTAGAGATTATGACTCTTCTTAGTGGACTTCAAATTAAGAGATATATGTATATGGATGTGTATGGATGTGTATATATATATTTATTAACCATCAAATGAAATAACCATTTCATAAATTAAGAGTTCAATGCCTTACTAAAAAAGTGAATTAGAACTTTTAGTTCCTAAGACTATTAGAATTGCCTCCTGTTTCCCTGCAAAATGTAATGAGAAGTAGAATTGAAATGTCAGGGTGGTTCAAAGTAGATTAAAAAATGTGTAAGCTATGATAGACTAAAATATTTACAAATAAGGAATTGGATAAGTATATACCACTGTGCTCATTTATGGCAGGCAAGTAAACCATGTGATATGCCTTAAAACAGTAAAATAGCAAATTTCCCCCTCGAAAATCTATAATTTTAATCAAAAGTTTGTTTCAGTGATTGAAATTCTGTTATTGCTGCTTACAAACATTAAAGTCAATCAAAACATCAGTAGCTTGCAAGATCAATATTTTTAATATGTTTGCATTGCAGTGCTGCAGATTTTTGGCTAATGGATCGTACCCATATTGATTTCCATGGGAAATGTTAGTCTGATACTGAAATAATTAAAAAAAATAGGGATTATTGGTTTGGAATTTTGAAGGAGATAGAAGTATAAAAATTGGTTATTGACTAAATTGCTTGGGGTGAATGAACCTTGGGCACTTGCAATAAACTTGTAACACACAGTCATTACTGAATAGTACCTTAGTCCCTTAAACCTAAAATCAATCAATAACCTATTATAACGATGTAAATTGTGGTGAAATAACATACGAGGCATGTTAGAATAACATTTTATCAAAGCAGATATTCATAAGCATCTGTATGCATGTATTGAAAATGTCTGCTGAAACAGTGACTAATTTTGTTATTGAAATTCTTGCTTAAGATAGTTTTGCGTACTATTTTTAAAAGAATAAAATGTTGCAAAATAACATTAAAAAGAAGCATACAATTATTCTATGAATAATGATACAAATGTGCACATACTCCAGTATACCAAATGACAGATTCTGCTATTTTGGTTCAGTACAGAAATTACAATTGGTACTCTGTTCTTAAAGCATAGGAATAATGTATGCAAGCACTCAATTAGATCACAAACACATTCCCACAATATGAATCTAAGGCCACATTTCACTTTTTTTGCTTGTTCAGCCTTTGATCAGAGAACTTTTGTTTTTGCTTAGAAAAGTTTACATCATTTGTTTTTAAGTTAGCTATAATTGTAGATAATAAGAATTCTATTTCTCTCTCAGAGTAATATAATGTTTGACATCCAGAGAAGTTTTTGAATGTCTCAGAAAAGGAACTGAATAACAATATTTGAAAACAAAAATTCTATTTATAATTTTCCAAGTGCAATTCCATCTTTGAAAAGCCTTCTTGAAAGTATCTGCTGACTTCAAGTATGATTTTTCAGAGTAGATGGATATAATAACTATAAAAAATGGTAGCCAAAAAAATCATAAACTTTTGTTACCATCTCTCAAAGGGGAAAAAAAACCCTAAGCATGTGAGCTCATAATATTCAGATAGTAACAGTAAACTATTAAAGGTTTGTAGTATTTCAGTGAACTGCTGCCTAATTTTGTTGCATTTCTTTTTCCGAATGCATGTTCTTTTGTCATATCACCAAAACCAACATTCCCTCAACTCATATCCCTTGAACACCTGAATTTCTTCTCCATTGTATTTTATTTATTTATTTGCTCCTGAGCCTGAGTTCTCCAACACATTCTGTAGCTCCCCCTGTCAGTTAGGCTGTTGTGATGGAGCCAGCCTTTAGAATGATTTATGAGACATCTAACTTCATTATTATTTAATGTTAGTTGGGTCACCCCTGAAAATAACCACATTATACAATAAAGGTATTTTTATACAAGTTACATGAGTATTTATAAAGTTGGTACTAAATTGTTGATGTCTTGCTGCTTTGGATACAATTAGAAAAGTGGTCATGGCCTTGAAACTGATAGGATTCTAATTCCCTAGAAATCTATTTTCAGGTTATGATATCTTTTTATATTACTTATGTCTTTCTAACAGTTACAATCAGTGACATACCCAGATGTCACTCATCGTCACCAAGTGAATTTTCTCAACAAGTGGGATTGAAAGTCCTCCAAGTAGGGGTCCAATTAGAATTTATAATGGTTCAACTAGAATTTCTATAATTGTAGTGTGAGGACCTGGTGTGAGAGGGAAGAAAAAATTAGCTCAAACTCTAGCACACCAAAACTGTATTTTATAAAGGCTCAACAACCCACACCCACATGTGCATCTGATCTATTTCAATTGGACTCATCTACCAGGTCACCAGTACATATTCTACTTGAGTATACAGAGACTAGGAGGTGTTGCCATCTGATGACTGTCTGGTGGCTTGTGGAAAACTATTTGATTTGTGATTTGGTCCAGATTGCAAATGGCATTCCTGTTGACAACTTCAGAAGAGACAAAATAGCCTTCTTTCTCATTAAGTTAGTCTCTTGGGAACAGGGGTAAGCTTTCAAAATAGGGCAGCTTGACTACATTTATAAAAATGCTGGACATTAAATAATATGTTTATTCATTTATATAGTTCTTCGGCATTTATGGTGAAATTGACACTAAACAGAACATAAAGAAATGTATAATTCCTTTGCTATTATTGACAGAAATATAGAACTTCAGTCTCCAAGAGTTTCAATATGACATTTAACAAGTAAGATTTAAAAAGTTGCTCCCATTAAAAGAAAATAAATGATACTCTATTAAATTTATAAAATCTACGTATTGGCTCTGGCTTTTTTGTTTGTTTCTTTATGTTGAGATTAACTCTGCACATAAAAGCTGAAATTATTTTATATTGTTGACTTAGGTTAAAGATGAGTTGCTTGAAGTCTGTGATCTGCCAAGTGGATGCCCATTGAAATCATCATCACTAGTGAACTATAGAAGATAGGGATGAAAATATCTTTTTTCCAGATCTACCACAGAACTATTTGATTAAGCAAAAGTTACATGACCTCTTTGTCTGTTTCCCCATTCTGAAAAAAAAATACTTTCCATAGACTATCCACAGAGAATTCAGTGCAAATTATTTTGTAAAGTAAGTATACAATAAGATTGGTAAACTAATTTTATGTGCTAGGGCTAAAGTATTTTTAAAAGTAAATGACTTCAAGGCGGCTAGGTGGCACAGCAGATAGAGCACCGGCCCTGGAGTCCGGAGTACCTGAGTTCAAATCCAGCCTCAGACACTTACCTAGCTGTGTAGCCTTGGGCAAGCCACTTAACCCCATTGCCTAAAAAAAAAAAAAAAAAAAAAAAAAAAAAAAAAAGTAAATTACTTCCTTAAAGATATTGAAAACAACATAGTGTCTGTGTTAATCTCCAAACTGTTTTGAACCTTCTTCATACAGTTGAACATTTTGAGTATACGTTCCTATTATAAATCATATAAAATTTTAAAATTTGCTACTTATTAAATATATGCATTGTAAAACTTTGACGAAATAGAAATTTTAAAAGGATGCAGCAAATGTGAAATAACATATTAACCTGAAATTTAATTAACCACTGTAGTTCATTAAGGAAGTGTCAAGGACTTGAGTGGTAAAAACTTTCTTTTCTGAGTTTCAATAGCAGTGACTGCTGAAGAACTGAGGTTGTCACATTTGCAGAGGCAATTAACAGCTCACATCTTAACAAGGGTAGTTCCCCCGGACAAGGACCTTAAGTCTGAATGGGTGGTCTCTGGAATACTACTATTCTTGGGCTTTTGGACTCAAGTTGCTCATCAGTGGCAGCTGGTCAACAGTTGCTACTGGTAATGGACTCTTCTTCACAAGAATTGTTCTCAAAGATGGCAAGGCAGCCGACTAGAACCAAGAACAGCAGTCTTGGAGTCACTTTGAAGAGTTGGTGTCAGGATAGAGACCTTGAAAACAGAAAGATCTTGGAAAAGAAAGTTCTTGCATTTAACTTCTTTCCCAGTATACCAGGCAACTGTAAATTAAGTAGCAGAGCAGGCATCAATCTGCATTTGTAGGTAAAGGTTTCTCTTGAGGAGTTCCCTATACTAGTGAAATCACAGATCTTATCTCTGCCTCCTCCAATAAAAGAAAGAAAGAAAGAAATTGAATGTGTGTTTTTCAAAGGATATGTTGCAAGCTCTCTGGTTCAGTTTTAATTAATAAGAATTAAAACAACTATATTACAATGTGCTTTTCATTCTGCCATCTTCATGGGGGTTTTAATAAAAAGTTAATTTTTAATGTGTCACAGTTGTAGTTGATACAGTAGGAAAAAAAAGTCATGCTATTCCTGTGACTGCCAGGAAAAATGTGGAGTGCTGAGGGATTGAGAAACATTGTCATTTGTTAATTAGCTCACAAAATTATTTTTTAAAACTTTTAAAATTATTTCTCTTGGAAGGTTAATTATTTTAATTCATCATGATAGTACCAGATAAAACTGTGCAATCTTCAAGTATTTCTTTATGTGGGCAATAAAGAAGAAGAGCAGCTGAAGTCATCTATAAATATGCTTTGATAGTTCAGTGGATCTGGGATCTTAATAATGTAGAGATTCCCTCCTTCTGGCATTAGGTACTTTTTGTTGATATCCTTTTATATATTTTCCATAGAGGATCTATCCAGTGCATTATATACTTTTCCTTTCTTTCAATGTCTTTCCTATAACGTGGCACCCTGAAGTAAACATAATACCACCAGCAATGTTATAATGCATTCCATTACCTTGGTAATGTCATCACATTTCTTTTTGTGTTAGCAAATTTGAAATAATGTTTCATGCTATAAAACTGAGCTGAAATATTTGTAGATGTCACTGATCAGAATATTAGGCATACAAATGAATCAGCTAATGGACAAAAGTCAGAAAGAATGATTAAAGCAGTGGTTTTAAAGGACTAGGGATCTATCCCAAAGTCTGTAAAAAGGCCAAGGAAATTGCTAGTAGTTAGACAGGTAATTTATTCCCCAAAAGGCTAAGGATGTTGTCCAAAGAGCAGGCAAGAGAGCAGGGATCCATCTTTCTCATGACCAGAAATTAAAAGGAAGCCCAAAGATCTATTCTTCAGTGAAAAGGATGCCACAAGGTGTCAATGTAGCAGACCTGAGGACAAAGGGAACAGAGCTAGCCTGCTATCAGAGCAAAAGGGAGATCAAAGCCCTGGATTCAAATTCCAGCTCTGATACTTACTGACTTGTATAGTCATGAACAAGTGCTTGTTGATCAAAAATCTAACACAGACTCAGACTTTCTAATGTGAGTACTAATACGCATATTTCATTTATCACTAACCCTCATTGACGGGTTTATCCTCCACCCCCCACCCCGGTTGCTCCCAGCTCCCCATCATGGATGTGTTTACCAGTTCCTTTGTCAGTATCATGTTTATCTATTGATTTATCAAAATAGGGAGTATAATCCTTTACATATTACATGCACTAATTTTTTTGGACCAGATCTATGATTGCATTGGTGTAAGTCTGCAAACTGGGAAGATCCCTCTGTGAATATCAAAAGACTAATAGTCTTCAACTTATAATCTTAGAGACTAGGTATTTCTGGGTCTGTGACCTTTTTTTCTTCTACTATATCATGTTGATGTTCAGTGTCAAATTAATGATTTTGAAACCATTGAAAGAAGAGAATTAAACAGGAGAAAAAAGTAAAATGCTCCATATAATTCTGTTGCCACACTAGTATACAGGCCCTATTAATAAGTGTTGCTTATGAAAAATCCCAGTACAAAAATAATGTCATTCATATTAGTCCCAAAGAATATACAGGAAACTTTCCAAATATTCGTATTATCTAGAATGTACTCTGATTTGATTTCTAAGGAACAATCAGACCCAATATTTTTATGTAGTTTAAATATTAGCAGTTTTTATTTTTTACTTTTATTTCTTTGGTTTTTGCAAGGCAGTGGAGTTCATTGACTTGCCCATTGTCACACAATTAGTAAATATCAAGTATTTGAGGTCACATTTGAACTTAGGTCCTCCTGATTTCAAGGTGGTTTTCTATCCACTGTACCATGTAACTGCCCCATATTAACAGTTTTAAAAAAAATCAGTCTAACCATCATTTAGGAAATTGGAGTATTATTGAACAGTGCCACTGTTATTGATGATGATGGAGCTCATTGATTTGAATTTGAATTTTTGATTTGGTTATTTGTTTCATAGCTTCAAATGTTCTTCCTCCTTTTTTTAGGTCAAGGCTAGGTCTATGCAAGGGATTTATCTACTTCTGACCCACAGGATGAGTGCTCTAGGTATATGGCTCCTTTTCAAGAATGTCAGTGAATGAGATAGCAGTCAGTGTATAATCTGACAGAAAAAGAATTTACCTTGATATAATATTTTTATGAGGTATAATGATTAAGTAAGATAGATTGCAGATAGTAAACACCTAATAAATGCTTTTTCATTCAATTCATTCAATCATTTTATTTATGCATAAATGATCATTACTCAAATGAATGTTACTTTTTTAGGTTTTCAAATAACAGTTGGACATGAACAATACTATGTGTTAATAAAGTCCTTGGAATTTACTATTTAAAAATTTTGTTTTTGCAAGGCAGTGGGATTAAGTGACTTGGCCAAGGTCACACAGCTAAGTATATATTAAGTGTCTGAGGCTGAATTTGAACTCAGGTCCTCCTGAGTCCAGGACCTTTATCCACTGCACTACCTAGCTACCCCCTTGGAATTTAGTATTATGAAGCAAAACATTAATGTATTCTTGAGGAGACAGGAACAGCCTGTAAAAATACCAATTATTCTCCACTAAGATTTTAGCAGGAGATTATATAGGGCAAGTGGTGAAGATAGGAATAGAAAATTTGAGTAATAAAGGAAAGAAGCCCTTAGTCTGGCATATGAAAATGAATAAATCAAGCTTTGCATGGGAATGGAAAAATACCATTCTTAAGTTTTTGGCACAGTGTTTGATATACAATTTACTAGTTAATTGGCCACTAAGTAATGTTAAATGCTCACTAAGTTATAAATGTATATACAGTAGATGTTTAATAAATGATTTCTCTATCTACCTATCTAGTCTAGTTGCATAATCCCTAATGTACATATTCCCCACTTTACTCTTGCTCACATACCTTATCATGGTGCCATGATAACCTTAGGTTCTCCAAAACTGTATGTCAATGAAAAGGTCACCTGGCAGATTTAAGCTCAAAAGACTTCAAGTAGAATACTAGGAGCAAACCATATCAGCTCAACTAAAAGCAGTGAGGATTATCACAGAAGTTTGCCTCCTGAATAATGAATTCTGTAGCCATTGTTACTCTTGAAAATTTGGAGTATTAGAGGAGAAAAGAGAATTAACAAATTTTAAATATATGGGTATGAGCTGCTAATACTTTCAGCAATCTTTATTAATTTTTTTAGATTCTTAATCTCATTAAAGAACAATAACCTGGGTTATTAAATAGTGACAAAACAATTTTCTTTAGCAGTTCTGTTCATCATGAGGTTTCTTGAGTAAGAACACTCATGAGGAGATTCATAGATTTCTAGAATGACAGAATTGAAGGGGGACAATAATAGCTCCCAAGAGTTGACAATATGTAGAGACAAGCCATTGTCAATGTGTACTCATGTCAGAGCCTTTGAAGTTAGCCTAGTCTCCAGTATCTTGTCAAAGCAACAACAGGAAACAAATCCTATCATATATCTGCCCAAGAAGAAGTAGATAGGGCAGAAGCTAATACCCATATAGGACCACCAGGAATTGGAGGCAAAAGTCAGATATTAGGGCTAAGTACTTCCCAAGCCAGAGATGCAAGAGGTAGTAGGAAGAGGGAATGGAAACCAGCCACTCTATCCAGAACTGTGACAATGCAGCAGCAGTATCATCTTTTCTGAGAATTAATAGGATCATGATCAAGCCAGTACACATAGGAGTGAAAGAGAAAAGCAAAACCTGGCTCTGTTACAGAGTTCCAATCCAGAAACTGAAGTTGAAGAAGAAAGAGAAGAAAACTGCATACATAATGAAAATATACTGAGTTAAAAGAAGCCCAAAAGATAAATTCTAGAAGAGGGTAACTACAATAAAAAATGAGAAAAAAGAAGGGTTTGATCATAAGCATCCTAAGGTTAGATGAGAGAAATGACCCTAGAAATAAAAAATAAAATTAAATCTCTTAAGGAAAAATTGGAAGGAAAATAAACAAGTTGGAACCAAAGGTTAAAAATGTGACCCAAGTGGTATACTCATAGGAAAACAGAATGGAGCAAACAAAACTCAATGATTTGATGACATCAGACAGATCAAACTCAGAAGACTAAAATGTTAGAAAGTGAGGTATCCACTATAAAAAAAGTGTTCTAGAAAACAAGACAAGGAGAAAAAAATTAAAAATAATCAGGATGCCTGAAAATCATTGCCAAACCAGAGAAATGAATATTATATTTCAATAAATCATTAAAAAAACTGCCTAGAACCATTAGAACCAGAAAGCAAAGTGAAAATTGAAAACCAATAGTCACTTCTTGAAAGAAACCCCAAATTGAAAATGTCAAGAAATATTATAGCCTAATTATTACAATTCAAAGGAGGAAAATACTATAAGTAGCTAGAAAGAAAAAGTATGGAATTCATGGAATCACATTTAAGATCATACATGGTATAACTACTATTAAGGAAAGAAAATCTTAATACTGAGGTACTACTGACAAATGAATCAGATTAAAATGTAATTAAGAATATTTAACAAAATAAAATACAATATAACATCGATAATGTTAATTTGAGGTTATCTAACTCAATATGCAGCTATCAGGTTTCTATTTGATTTTTAACCACTGCACTAATATACTATTGGTAGAGCTGTGAAGTGACATAACTAGTCAGGAAGATAAATTAAAATGTACTCCAAAATTCATTAAATTGTTTACCCTTGAACCTCATTATACTCTTAATATCACTGAGAGGTTAAGACAAAAGGAAAGAATCTATATTTGCAATACTATAGCAGTCTGCTTATTAGAGTAATTATTAGGGAAAAGTAAGTATATGCAGCATATGTGATTCTTTGAACTCTTTTCATTCTTTTAAATTTTAAATTAGGAATTGCTAAACAAATTAAAATTTAAATTAAATTACATACTTGTAATGGAATATCATTTTGCTGTCAAAAATGACCATTTGAATGGATTCAGAGAAACCTTAATGACTTGTATTTATTGATGAAGAGTTAAAGGAGGGGCAGCTAGGTGGTGCAGTGGACAGAGCACCGGCCCTGAAGTCAGGAGTACCTGAGTTCAAATCCAGTTCTCAGACACTTAATAATTACCTAGCTGTGTGGCCTTGGGCAAGCCACTTAACCCCATTGCCTTGCAAAAAAAAAAAGAGTTAAAGGAACAAAACCTTAACATTTATACAATAACAGTAATGATACAAAGGAATACCACTTTGAAAAATCTAAAATTTCTGATAAATCCAATGACCAAATATGACTTCAGAAGACAGTTGTTGAAATATTCTCTTAAAAAAAGGAGATGGGGGCAGCTAGGTGGCCTAGTGGATAAAGCACCAGCCCTAGAGTCAGGAGTACCTGGGTTCAAATCCGGTCTCAGACACTTAATAATTACCTAGCTGTGTGGCCTTGGGCAAACCATTTAACCCCATTTGCCTTGCAAAAACTTAAAAAAAAAGGAGATAAACTAGAAATACAAGATAAGACATACATTTTTAGAAACAGCCAAGCCCATTGCATAGTTTATTCTTTTAGTCCTATTGTTTAATAATGCCCAACAAATATTAGGCAAAGCATTAATAAATTAACTAATTGTTATTTAGGTATTATTTAATTAATAGAGTTAAATACTATTTAATTGATATTTGTTAGGGGAGAGAGCTCCTACTTCAGGGCAAGGGAAAAGAATTGACACAGTAATGATGAGGCAAAAAAAAAGAAAGTAAAAAGATCATTAAGGAAACCTTTTTAATATAGACAAAAGAGTAGAAGAAAGTTCAGTTGGAAACATAAACAGGGCATTTTGTTAATATTATGCTATTTTGCTGTACATTATAGGAAAGGATTTTTCAAAGAGCAAAATAAGTAACAAGATTTTCCCCATATATTTAAGGGGATTGATTGATTGATTATATTTCTCACAGGTTACTGCATTATGTGAGTGGGGTGGGAGTGGATTCATACATAGTGAACACATACATGTACCTGAAGGGACACACATGTAGTGAACATGTGCAAGCAGGGCATAGACCTTAGAAAATCCCATAGGTACCATGTGCAGTAGATACAAATAAAGTAGTACTACTGGTTACTTTGCCTACCTGATGGAGCAGGTGTAGCAAATAATTCTGCTGGCTGGATTCATATTAAGGTCACTACTAAAGTGGAAACAGAGATAGGTAGACAGAAACAGAAATCCTTTCTTCCACCCTATCTATTCACATAAAACCTACTAATTCCTTCTCTTAGAAACTTTTATGCCATTGATCATCATTCTTAAAGCCTATGTTTCTTTTTCATATTTTCATGAATCATTTTCATAAAGATTTTGTTGAAACAACAAAGATAGTTAATTAGTAGTTATCAATAAATTTTCCATTGCTATTTTTTCATTCTTCTAATATTTCCCCAAGCAGACTCATCTCTCTAAGTTACCTTGAAATACTATCTCTCTATGCTTTTAAATTGTCTCTAATAGAATAATATTTATCAGCATATATTTGATCTGGTCCAGCCATTCTTTGAAACATTGTTTTAAGTGCCATTTCTCATTCTTCAATAGCTTATCAGGGACAGGAAAAGTTATAATAAAAATGTAGTTATAATAAATGTAGTTATAATAAAAATTGTCATAAAAAAGAATAGAAATGCTGAAAATTGGTTTTCTATTATCTATTTGTACTCCTAGTTTCTCTACAAATCTCTTGAGGTAATAAGACTTAGCTATATCTCAAATCAAGCTTTCCAAATGTTTGTTCTTCTCTATTCTTTATTAGCTTAAGATATAGCATTACTTATTCCATCATCCTGTTCTAAATTTTGTAAATTTATATTTTCTACAGTGATGGTGCACTTGGTTTCCACAGCTCTCATTGACCAGGAGATTGAATGTAGTTTCTGTGGTCTTCTGCTCCCTTCACTATAGCATCTGTTTTGTTTTCTTTGTGTCTTTGCAGGAAAGAGGAATAATTAAAGTCAGTATCTTAATCTTTTCTCCATTTCACATGACTTTAGTTTTGACAGCTTGTATGAATGTCATTTTAAAACTCTTGACGTTTTTCTCCATGTCTTTTCATCTTTATCCTTTTAATTGAATTTTAATTTTGACTTTTCCAATTACAAAATGATTGTCTAATTGTGTACAGACTGATTCTGCATACAGTTTTGTTTCTGTTTATCCATGAAACTGGTTATTCTGAAATGGCTCTCTTCAGTAACAAGTAGTTTTCTGGCTGTTTAGATAGAGTTGATTTCATGGTTTTTGTTTGTCTAATATTGTTTCATGTTCATTATATGTCTCACCTATCCCTTCTTTAAGAAAATATAGTAAAAGATGTGCTTCTGAGTAATCAACAAACCATTGACCTCTTTTTCCCCCTCTTAAACCTAAAGCATATTTTCCTAGAGACTTTTCACTATCTTCCTCTGTAATCACCTTTACTTTTAAATCACCAAGCACCACATTATCTGTTGACTTAGTTTGGAACACCTTGTCCATATTTTCATAGATTTCCTCTAACTCTTTATCCTATGCAACTGTTGTTTATGCCTAAGTTGTAATTATCTTCACGGCTGTCTTTTTACTCTTGTTTTTTGTGAATATTATAAAAGGAGCTGACCAAGTGTCCCATGAAATATGTCATATTGCTTTTGGACACACAATGAAACCAACTTCTTTGTTTGACTTTCTAACCAGAATCTGTGAACCAGATTTTTTTATTTAAATGTGACTTCTTTTTGTCTTCTAGTTTCATTCATCTCTAGAATGCCAGTATTGATATGGTCTAGTTCTTTCAGTAGTATGGCAATTTGTTGGCCATTCAACAAAGATCTGTTATTTAGAGCATAGACAAAGATAATGTTTATAGATGGTATAAAAATAGTGTGACTTGGCAATTTCTGTCATTTCATTGTCTTCACTGAGGAAACACAATGGAGTTACATCAAAATTAAAGACCATGTTAATTTTTTTGTTGTTTTTTGTTGGTTTAGCAAGAGCCATCTTATTGGTGATAAGCCTCTAACATTTACTTAACTACGTTCTTTTATAATTCAACCTATTACTAACACTAGTTGAAGCCTTCCCAGAGTCAATGTTCTGCAAAAGAATGCCTTCCTATATTATCTGAACTGGAAATTCTACAGACCACATCTTTCATAAGAAATCTAATTCTTCTGTCACCTTACTTTCTCCTCAAGGTTTTTGAATTCTTACGTTTCTATCCATAGGTCAGTAAAACAAGCCCACTTCTTTTTTTAACCTTTCTTTCAAGTTAACTTGTCTTCTAAATATGATCATAATGATATAGATGAATTTTAACTCTTCCAGATATTAAAAGAAAAACTTTATTAAGAGCTTAAATAATTTTTAAGTTATAATAATTTTATGTGGAGTCAAATGTGTATATACATATATATATATATGTATATAGACTACCTTTTAAAATTAATTCTTGCTCTTATTCTAGAATGCTTCCCAAAAGTTTAAGTTTGGAGAGAAAAAATAAATAGTGGATCACTAGGGCTGTATCTGCTTGAGTTTAATTGTATAAGTATTCTAGATTCTTTATAAGATTGAGAAGAAGTTTTTCTTCTTTTTCACCTTTTCCCTAAATAAAATCAAAGTGATTTGGGAAACATACTATTTGCCCAATTGTGTATGGTCTTAAACAATAAAAGGTACAAAAAATAAAGAACTATTTACATTTTTTTATAATTTTGACACCCACAGATAAGATTATAAATATAGCAAGATCTTACCTCTTTTTTTACCTTTAATTTAAATATGTTAGCTTATGATAAAGAAACCTTTTCAAATGCAGCTGAACAAGCTCTTAATAAAGTATATAACTAGAACTCAGAAGATGAGTTATGTAATCCACTTGGCTTATTTCTTGGGCAAATCGCTTTAGCCCTTCAGCCCTCAATTTTCTTGTCTGTAAATTGAGAGTGTTGGACTATATGACCTATACAATCCTACATGACCTATAAAATCCTTTGCATTACTGTGAATAATCAAGAAATAACTACACAATTATGTTCTTTAACAACAAAGATAATCCTCTGAAGGCTGCCCTCAGGGCTCTCCACTCAGACTTTCTCTCTAGTCCTCAGGTTTATTAGACCTTTTTTGGACCTTTCTTCCTTCTATGTCTCTCATTTCAGACTTCCTTTTAGAATTTATCTTCCCTCATTGGAATGTAAGCTCTGTGAGAGCAGGGACTTTTGTTCTGCCTGTATTTATATTCCTAGCACTTGGCACAGTGTCTTAAAAAAAAGCAAGTGCTTAATGAATGCTTTTTGGCTGACTTGTTGATTTAGAGCAGGACTGCTTTCAACTATATATGATACTTTGGAAGTGCTTGGATATTTGCATTTGTATTTCTGTAATATTTGGGTGTAAGATTTTTTTCCATTTTTTTTCTCTTCTTTTCCATATCTTTTAGAAATTCTGGCAGTTTTAAAAGTGCAAGAAATATGTTTATGCAATATTAGGATTACAAATTAAAAATCATAAAATGTGAAGGTTCCAGTTGCTATGAGATCATAAAATTTTATTTTCATGGGATAAATAACTCAAGGTTAAAAAAAATCACCTTCTGTGAGAACTTAGCTTCTGAATTCTTATGACATTTGAAGACGGAAAATCAAAGGTACAGAAACTATATAAAAACTAATATAAACTACTGTTAGTCTAAAAAAAAGTCAAGAAATGCAAAAGGTTAGATTCTCATGCTATCTGCTCACCCACATTACACTTCCTCTAAATTGAGACTTGCATACTCAAATTAAATATGTAGTCACAAATGCCATATGTAACATGTGAAACTGAATTTACATTGTGAGATATTAAGTCTCTTTGCTTGGAAATTTTGGCGGGGGGGGAATTCAATAGACATATACATCATATAACATCATATTTTAATTGCATGTGCACTTAAGCCTTTTTATGTTTTCCTCACATATTCCCCTCATTTACAACTTTATCTCACTGTGAACTAGCCATATGTGAAATTCACTATTTTAAACTCAGGTTATTTTTGTGGTGTTAGTGCACAAGAAAATGGTTTTAAAGTGGAAAATATATATATTTTTACCAGATTGTATAAATTTTAAATCTAAGTGATTTTTCTAAATTGTTAAAAAAAAGTTCATGGCTCTTCGTGTCAGTTAGAAACTATCCATTCGCTAGAGAAAAGTTGAAGATGCTAAAGAATAATTCTTTAATGAGACCTAGATACTTTCAATGTGTTGAAACTTTCATATTATTCTATGTAATTTATGTGCAGCATAAATGAAAGAATGGACTAGATTTTGGGTACCTAGGGCATTTCTCTAATACAGCAACATTTACCATCCCATTAATAGGTGCTTATTTAGCCTTCTGTGTATCATTTAATCTCAGTAATGCCAATTATAATTTTAAATTATCAATAAAATATAAGCTATAATAGAATAAGTGAAATATACATATTAAATCTATTAAAACGTGTTAAATACATGTAATTAGATTTTTGTAATTTATCAAGATACATCTACTTCAAATATTTGGGGATTTTAGTTTCCCTTTTGAACTATTCCCCTACCTTTAGAAGAGAAATATATTTCAGGATTTGTTTTCTCAAAAGAAAAAGTGCAGATGAACTTTTTAGTCGCTTCCATTTCACATCTTAAAAGTTGGAAGAGCTCCGTTAGTACATGTGAATGTACATAATCATGATTTATAAAGGAAGATGACTTTGCCAATTATGAGTGAGACAATGTATGGATATAGGAATGAAGAGAAAATTCTCCTTTGCCGGGGAATATGACTCCATTTGGATTTTCAGCTGTACCTCTAACTCGCAACTTTGATGCTAACAAATACTTATAGGAATTTGGAAAGATCTAGTCCAATTTTGCTATCTGCACCCATAGCTGACGTCTCTGTCACTTTGGTTTCCTACCACCCCAATACAGTGATACAGCATCTTTCAAAATTGGGTTTCACTGTGACTTTTGAAACTCTTCTACCCTCCATGATTATGGTTGCCCTGCTGCAGCTCACCAAACAAGAGCTCCTTTGGGATTCTGGTGATACCCCATCATCCCTATAGTCTCTGCCCAACTATTCCTATTTCCAAAAAAAAATTTTTTTTTTTTGCTACTGGTATACTGGCTACATTCCAGAACTTCCATGGTTGGTAATTTTGTCTTTCCAGTGTGATGTAAACAGTGCCAGTGAAATTTCACAAGAAACTGAACAAGATGACCATAGTAGACCATTTTCTAGAAACCATATTAAAAATTGGACACTATCAACTTTGTGAAGTCTGATACTGATAACCACCACTAGTCTACCAAATAAATAGGTCAGGTTTTAGAGGTTTTTTTGTGTGTAGAAGAGGAATTATTCTGGGAAGATCCCAGACCCCAAGTTAAATGCTTTTCCCAAACACCTTGAATTCTTTCATCATCCTCAATGTGCTTTCCAATCATTTTCTTAGTATATATATTTACCTCATCCCTATTCAGTTCTTACTTGAGGAAACAGACTAGAATTTGGGTACCTAGTGAGCCAGAGGCAGAGCCAGAACTGAACCTTACAGTAAGAAAAGACAATACTCATTCTGGTATAGCCTCAAGTAAATTTCATTTGGGAATTTTTCATAGTGTTTCTTTAAAAGGTAGGCATTTAATCATTAATCTCTAACTATATGAGGTTCTATTTATAGTGGGGTTATACTTTTTTTTCCTCAAATAAAGAATAGCATCATTAACCTCATATTTTCTGCAGAGAGACCTGTCCCAGGTGTGATGCAAAAAATGTTATTTTTGTTTTCTAGTCTTGGGCAAGCTGCCCTTCGATTTATCCCTTGACCTCACAGTAGCCTCTTGGGCCCAACTGCCCACAAAGCTTCATGATTTTTGTAATTGGATCTTAACAGGAATGCTAGTAGTGCTTCCCTGCCCTTAGCAGCCAGAACAGGAGGCAACTGAGGGCTTCAGCTTGCCACCACTGGTCTGAGCTGCCGTCAGCATTCCTTACACCCACTGCCTGCTCAGTAATGGGGAAGCCTGTGGGTCAGACCACTTGAGTTTTATTGCCCTTAATGGAGACAGAGTGAGAGATATTGAAACCCTTATAGAGTCTTGGTCTCAAGTGTCTCTACCCTTGAAGGTCAGAAAATTAGAAAGCCTATATTTCTTTACATATTTTGCTCCAGGCAAGGTGAGAAGGGGAAAGGCAGTATTTGTCAAATTATCAGTAATAATTGACAGATCCTGCCAAATCACTAACAAGAAGAGAAATTCAAATTAAAACAACTCTAAGGTTTTGCCTCAAACCTCTTAAAGGTACAAAGATGATAAAAGATGGAAATAATATTTTAGGACTTGGCAGGCACAATAACATACTGCTGGTAGAAGAGTGAGCTGGCTCAACTATTCTGGAAAGTAATTTGGAATTATGTGGGGGGGGAAAAAATCACTAAACTTTTCATGCTAGTCAAACTTTGACCTAGTAATGATCCCATTACTAGACATAAATTCCAAGAAGATCAAAGACAGGCTTCATATGTATTAAAACACAAAAGTACACTTTTTAATGGTAGAAAAAATTGGAAATAAGAAAATTTATTTCTCATCAAATGGGGAAATAACTAACCAAATTGTAACATATGAATATAATAAAATATTATTGTACCCTAAGAAATAATTATATGAAGAATACATAGAAATGTGAGAAGACCTGTATGAACTGATGCAAAATGAAGTAAGCAGAATCAGGAAAACATATATGCATGATGACTACAATATTATAATTAAAAGTAACACTACAAAGCAGTTATTCTGTGATGGCTTACTTTATAATAAGGCTCAGTCTCAGAGAACAGATAATGCAACATGCCTCCCCACTTCAGTAAAGAAATGGGGGACTACAAGTGTGGAATGAGATATACATTATTACACATGATCACAGTATCAGTTGGTTTTTCTTAACTTTCTTTGTTAAAAGGGAAGGTTCATTCGTTTATGGTAAAGTAATTGTGGCATAAAAGTATAGAATATTAATAAAACTTGAAAAAATTAAAACATAAAAAGGTTGAACTTTTTTCCCTTTCCCTTTGTTTTGCAATCACTATTTTAACTGTTTTAATGTTATTTTAAAATCTACTAGCTGTGCAGTTTAGCTATTTCTTTGTTACTCTGACAAGCTTAGCCAAAAAAGTCTCAGCATTTTCATAATTTTTTTCCAGCAAAAGTCATTACAGATCATTTTTATCCAAGTACATAGTCCTCTACATTATACATTACCCTTTCAGACAGTCATTTATAGGGTTATGATGTGTCAACCACATTACAAGATAACACTGTCCTTGTGAGGTTATGGAAAAGGAGCTGACAATTTTACCATAACCTAACATAGGAAAAATCAGACCTCCTGATCTTGAAATTAATGCATCTTATCAGCTTAAATTAATTTAACTTGGTTTTTTTCCTCCTAAGGTGCTATTGAAACAAAAATAATTTAAATTCACATCTTCCCCCCCCCCAAATCTCTTAACTTGAAAGGAACCTTAGAGGTCAGGTTTTCCAATTCTATATTCCATAAGGACTTCCCTTTACAGTTTTACTGACATGGATCCAACATGTACTCATTGGATATATAAAACAGAATAGGGAATGGGTCTGTAATTTCAGTGTAACAGGAAACTCCCAGATGAAGAAACTCTCTCTACCAATGTAAATCAGCACCTTCCCTACAATTTGAGGAGTATTACCTAAACTACTAAGAGGTCAAGTAACTTGCCCAGAATTACACATCAAGTTGGTGTTAGAAGAGAAAGATATTCATGACCGTAAGGCTATCTCTTTATCCAGTTTGCTATACTGCCACTTATATAAACATAACATTTTTCATTATCCTCAAATGGTAAAATTATATTTAGGATCTAAAATTCAGATTAACATTCCATCTATAAAAGGCATAACAGGTGACAAAATGGAGAGGAAGGCCAGTTCAGGAAGACTCATCTTCAATACATTCAAATCCAAGTTCAGAACAGAAGCTTAGTAACTGTGCGACCCTGGGGAAAGTCACTTAACCATATTTGTCTCATGTGTAAAATGAATTGGAGAAGGACATGACAAAACTAGTCCAGTGTTTTTACCAGGAAAACTCCAAATAGGGAACAAATTATTGGACATGACTGAAACTACTGAACAACAAAAATAAAAGTATAGCAATATTTTAAATGTCTTAACATTACAGCCTTACTTCTAGAGGAACATCAAGAAAGCTAAGAAAATAGCATGAAACCATTGTGATGTTCATGTTCTTTAAAAATCTGTAATGTATGTTTTGTAAACAGAGCTTCTAAAAGTTAGTACTCTGCTAATTAAATAAAAAGAAAAATGTTGTACATGAGAATAGAAAAAAATTTCAAAATGCTTTCAAGGGAACAGGTGCTAGAATGACATCACTTGTATATCACCTTTTTTTCCCCCTATGTTACTTGTATTTGGTCATAATGGAAAGAAATTGGTTCCAAATGTGTTTTCTTGACCCCTACTCCGTACATGTTAGTGCCTAACCTTAAATGATGTTTCTACAATCTCAGCCGTATTTACAGTAATTATATGCATAATGTAGCATATTATTGTCCGGACTTCCTGTTTAATCAGTACAGAGCTTCTTACAAGTGCAGCTGAAAAGGGCAAACAAAATTAAAGCTTTATATACCAAAACAAGTTTGATTTGCTAAGCTCCCAGCATTCCAAAGTACACAAATTTGTTCCACTAAGTTTTCCGATGGCTTGCAGATGGGCAATGATTAATCAGAGAGCTAACTGTGAAGTAGTTTGCAATTAAACTGGAAAGCTCTGAAGCATGCTAATTGAATCAGAAAATTAGAGACACTGAACAGTAATTGGCTATTTCTCATGCAGCAGGTGCCAGGCCACTCATCTGTGGAACAAGGTATTTAAGGCACATTAGCACTAGTAAAAATACTTCTTGATATGGAACAGTTAGATTTTCTGCTCATTTTCACCATGGATGTCAAAACATACAGCTGTGATGTCTAGTGCTTACAATTCATGTTTTAAGAATCTAAGTAAGGTAAACATATGGGATAGTAGCATGCTTTGCAACAGGAAAAAGTCTAAGAGTGGAAGTGAAATTGAATGTGAGGGTTCCTTTTATATTTAAGCAGGATAACTTTTCCTTTCTTTTTGTATAGATTTAAAAGTTGTTGAGTTTTCTGTTCAATCTTAGTTTAAGGAAGCAACAGTATAAATCTCACACTGCTGTGAGCTTAGTAGATACATAAAGCCAATTCATATCATGTCTCAGCATGAGTTTATATCTTCTAATTAGTACCACCATTTTATAGAGTGAGCACATGCTATGAAAGTTTGTTTGCCATGCCAATAGGGACCAGAGCATGTCGCTTTTTCCTTAGTAAAGTGATAGTGCTGGATTATCACGAAAGGCTGTAACCTAACCAGTAGGTAATCAGGAAGAAATGGGATTTAATAAGTGCAGTTGCAGAAAGTTGTAATAATAATCATTGTTGTATTATCATGGGTGGGGCACCTGACTTCTATTTCCCATTACATACTTAGAGTTCAATATTGTTATTAGAAAGTGAAAATTACAAATAGTCATGGAAATGGCCTAAATTATACTTCTCTATGTTGAAAAGCAGAATTTTATAATGTTCACTTGCTAATCATATTACTTAGCAGTTGACTGAAGAAAGTAGCATATTTGAATCAAGAGATATAAATTATAAGTTGTAAACAGTGTGTGGGGGATATGTTTTAACTATGTTTCATTTGAATTAAGATGGGAGCTTCTCTGCTGCAGATTATATGCCTTCATTAAGTTTTAAAGGTCACTCTTACAATGTTTTATTAAGAACAACTTGGCAAGGAATCATCAAAATGAGATTTGGTAGCACCCATTTTAAAGGATTTTTCCATCAGGATGTGCTTCCACTTCCTATCCCGAAGCTATGTGTGGACAGTTTTTTTTTTAACAAGTTAAAGTATGATCCCCTTATGGCACTCCTGTTTCCCAGTACAAGCCATGTGGTTTTTGCATTTCTTCAGTTTGAAAGCAGCTCAAAAATATTTACATGATCAATGGTTTTTGCTTGAGGGATAAAGTTTGCTCTTCCATGGACAAGTGAGAACATATTGATCATTTTATTCTATTTGCTATTTCTAAATTCAATATACCTCTTGAGTCGATAAGCAAGATCGAGAGCATAGTCTTTTTTTGTGTGTGCCTGCTTGTAGCTTGTTCTCAAGATCCAAGATACATTTTTGATTAATCACGAATGCTCTGGGGTCATGGAGAGCAAATGTGTTTGTGGAGTGTCAGCTGATGCTGTCAGATAAATGTCTTAAGCTTAGCCAGGGTTCATGCCCCAGCTTTAGGCTGTGCCAAATGTCTCCCCTTGTTGAGGAAGATAACAGCTACACTGGAGGCGACTGAGCTGTTTGTTCACTGAAAGGGCTGACCTTGCCATATGGGGCTACAATCAGGTGAAAGAAACAGTGTAAATGTTTTAATTAAAAGTTAACAAATTTCAACTTTTTATTTGATTCAGATTATCTTGGCATTCACTGAAATTCTTACCTTACTTGTGATTAAGCCTACATCTCTTTAGCATTTCTGATAAGATTCCTTAAGATGAGTAATATGTTTCATATTGTTCTTGGTATGTTCCCAAAATATTTTGGCACAATTGAATACATTATTAGGATACCAACAAATACTTGAAAATGTTTATCAGGACAAAAGGGGCACATTTCCTCTGTAAGCATATGTTTGAAAATTTTTTTTCTTTCTTAAAACCACATGAAGCCAATTGGACTCCATATCCAAGACAGAAATAAGGACATTCAAAAGTTTCATTTTGAAATCATTTAAAATATTGGTAAAAGAAAGGTCACTTGTTGTAATGATCCTTAGTCATGTAGCTCCTTGTCTTCAGAAGGCTTGTTTAATCACATTTACCCTACTTACAGTAATTTGTCTTCTTTTACTAGACAGTGTATAAATAGGAAGTTGTGACAATTGCTCCACACACCTGGAAAATGCTTTAGAACACAGTGGTCTGTGTTTTGTAGTGCTGAAGGCAAAAGGAGGAATCAGATGGTGGTACATAAATAAAGGAACTCAGAGGGCTACTTGTGGGTATTTGTTGTAAAACACCTAAAAACAGTGCCTTTCTTCTATCTTTGCTCATCTTGTTTCATTTTATTTTGGTTTTTTTCTCCAAAGAAGATGTTCTACTTTTCTTTCCTCTCAAGAAGTTCATACTGTCATGGGTAAATCATCGGTGCTAATTAGACACAATAATCCTGCAAAAAAAAATGAAGAAAGAAATAACACATCTGTCATAAACTCCCACCAGATCTCTTAGAAATGAGACATTTTTAATATTTTATGCCAAACACAAAATATCTTGAGGAAATAGTTTTATATTTTATATCCCAAAACAAAATCTTTAATGTAAGTAGTGCTGCTTAAGTAGCTCATTTCAAATTATATTATTTAAAATCTCCCTCATGCTTTTGTAATATAGGTTGTGTTATAATAACAGTCTGGATTTGAAAAACAGAACCAGCATTTAAAAGGAAAGGAATAAAAAGGAGATGCCTCTGAAATTATTTTAAGTCTACTATTCTAATAATGATTTGTTATGTCCTACTAAAGACATTAATAAATGTTGCTCTACGTTATTTAGAGAAAACTTTGTTCCATGTATGATTTTTGTCAGTGGACAAACTATAATTTTTGTAATCACTAAAAATCTCAAGTTCAAAGAAAGTTAAATTTGATCTGAATTTCTTGCAAAAACAAAAACCAAAGATTTTCCATTTCTGGAGGCCTGGAACAAGAGTTTCCCCATGTTAACTGAATAGCAAAATGCAACCTGACTGAAAAGACTTGAACCTTGTACCAGAAGCTCTCAAAATATAGTGGAGAAAAATATGCTTGTGGACTGAGTTGATGGGACCTGTTGTTTCTGACTCCCATAAAGACTCTACCACGTAAGTGAGAAGACTCTTGAGTTGACAATAAATATCAGGGAGAAGCTAGTGTCTATGAGCACCTGCTTTGGGAAATTCACTGAGACCCAGAAGTTAAGTTAATCACTGTCTGAGATAAGATCTGGGTGAAACCAGGAGCAGAGCAGTCATTCTTAACACTGGAACTATGGGTTAAAATGTGGCCTGGGTCGATATTCTTCAATATCAGGGATATTGATAGGTGTACTCCATGGAAAATGTCCCTTTGGAAAAAGACTTTTTGGAACTGCCAGAAGGTGGACCCTGTGGCATTTGTCTTGTTTCCCCAGGTTGACCCTGGGAAATGATTGCATCATGAAGACATGCTAATTGAATTCATTTGATGGACTTGTGACACAGTAGGAAGATCTTTATTTTTCTCTTTATAGGAGCAGTACCATTGTACTGGTTTACTATCAAAAATACTGTACACTTGATCTTTTGTTGACTGGAATTTAGAAAGGCCAGTTTGAATTCAGCCCATAGCACAATTGCCTGGTATATGATAGATGCTTACTAATTGTTTATTGATTGATTGATCTTGTACTAGTCACTTAACCCTTCGCATTTCAGTTTTCTCATCTGTAAAATGGGGATTCACAATAATACCTACCTTACAGGATCAATTGAGGTAATATGTTTAAAAGAAAAGTGGGGTAGGGGTGGCTAGGTGGTGCAGTGGATAGAGCATCGGCCTTGGAGTCAGGAGTACCTGAGTTCAAATGCGGCCTCAGACACAATTACCTAGCTGTGTGGCCTTGAGCAAGCCACTTAACCCCATTGCTTTGCAAAAACTTAAAAAAAAAAGTTGGGTAAACCCATTATCTGTCATCATAAGTGAATGCAAGGGGAATACTTGGAAAGAAAGTAAGATATTTTAAACCTTTCTTTTTTAATAATATTGATTAAATTAAATACCATGTTAAAAAAACAAAGACAAAACCCCCTAGGACCCATTAGTAAATACATAAATTATATTTCAACTATTTTTGTCTTCATAGTTACACTACCAAAATCATATGTTTAAATCACTTTAAGTAAGTATACATAGTAATGGGGCAGCTTAGTGGTGCAATGGATAGAGCCCTGACCTTGGAGTCCAGAGGACTGGAGTTCAAATCCAGCCTCAGACACTGGTCATTTTAGCTATGTGACCTTGGGCAGGTCATATAACCCTGAATGCATCACATCCAGGGCCATCTCCAGTCATCCTGATTCATATCTGGCCACTGGATCCAGATGATCCTGGAGGAGAAAGTGAGGCTGGTGACTTAGCACAACACCCCCTCATTCAAATCCATTTCATGTTCTTATCATGGCATCACCTCCCCTGATGTCTTGGTCTTCTTCAAAAAAGGACAAAACATTGATTCTAAGGTTCTGTATTCTTTTAACTTCAAAGCAAAAAAAATGGATTATGCACATTTTTGTTTATCTCTCTTAGTTAAATACATAATCATTATTATGGAAAAAGTTGCTTAGGATTTTTAATCCTTTTTTTCTTATCTATCATGACACTGATATTTGCTAATATATCTGCTATCCTTTTTTCTCCCTGGGACTATCACTAGATTCACTTGATGCTGGTGTTTTTCTTCAGTGCCGTATTTAAAATAATAATAATAATAATAATAATAATAATAATAATAATAATAATAATAATGTACTTGTGCCTGATTTAGGAAAGGACTTGGAATTCTACTCCTAAATGAATGGGAAAATTGCATTATTATCTACAGAGTTTACAGTGATTCATATAATCAAAACAACAAGAAAACACTCTTTGGGGATTTACAGAGAGGAAAAAAGTCACAAAGTTTAGACCCAGTTTGTCTGGGGGAATTGGCAAGGTAACTGAACCAAATTAAAGAAAGCTGCTAAGGCATTAGCTCTTCAGAATGGTCAGCTCTTTAGGCAATAATTTGTCTTCACTGAAGTTGGCTCAGTTGTCCTTCTGACTGAAAGAGATAAATAAATGAGCTTCTCTAAATACATGACACAGATCTTCTCTACTGTTAACCACTACTACCATCCTTTCTTCAATATCTCTTACATATTTTCTTCCCATTTGCTACTTAGATGTTAGTCATACCCTCCAATTATCAACTCATTTTAAAAATAGAGAGGAGGTCAGTACGTAAAAGTTTCATAAACATAAAACAAACTTGTTCAAGAAACTTAGGCATTACTTCAAAAAGCTTTGAAAGGAACCAAACCACAGTGGATCCAAACATTTCCTTTCTAAAACTGAGTTTCATTTTAGTTTCTACTGATCCTTTTTTAAAAGTTCTCTTTGCATTTAACAATTAAAAGACTTGAACCATTTTAAATATCTACATGGAGTTAGAAATCCTTCTATTTTTGCTTTATCAAACTTCAAGGAGATTTTGACATGATAACCAGGTCATGACTCTCGTCATACTGTGAATACATTTAGCTATTTAAAGCCAATACTTTTCATGATATCACATTTTACCATTTCTTATCATTTCACTGACAACCAGGAAGGCTATTTCTGATCTATTGCTTTTTTCCCTTTGTCCTACATTTTAGTTCCAGGTTTTTAGGCTTTCTTTCTTTCCTTTTGAATATCCCCAAAATTTGCCCCTTCAAAGGTGAAAATTGTTTTGCTTATGATTATTCCCTTACCTATTCTGCTCTCTCTCATATAGTCCCCTCTCTCCATACTCTCCTAGTCTCCTCTTATTTCCTTGTTAAATTTAATGTATTTATATATTGCAATGTGTATGTGTGTATTTGTGTTCAACTTTACTTTGTTCAGATGAGAGTAAGATTCAGGGAAACCCCATTTCACCTTACCTTTCTTTATGTTTAGTCTTTTTTCCCCACCTCTGTTATATGAGATAATGTTTTCTTCTGATCCCTCCTGTTTTCCAATCCAGTTCTCTATCTTCTCTTAAGATCATTAAAATAGAACAAAATGACCCCCAGGCCATATGTTTTACCTTTCTCTATGACCCTTGTAGAAATTAAGGTTCTGAGAAAACAATTGTTTTTAGTCCTTCTATTAGCATTTTATCAATTTATTACCACATCATACCTCCCAGCTGAACAAATGCATCAGTCTTTCTCTGTTTCTGTTTATTCCAATATTTACATTTCAAAGTGTCTACTCAGTGCAAG
This sequence comes from Macrotis lagotis, assembly GCF_037893015.1. Lineage (NCBI taxonomy): Eukaryota > Metazoa > Chordata > Mammalia > Peramelemorphia > Peramelidae > Macrotis > Macrotis lagotis. Next base: position 220,735,142 of record NC_133666.1, read on the forward strand.
TATTTGCAACATACATACTTCGAAATCCATTATTTCATTAAAGATCAATTTTTTTCTCCTATAGGATTTATACTTTTTTTTTTAGGTTTTTGGCAAGGCAAATGGGGTTAAGTGGCTTGCCCAAGGCCACACAGCTAGGTAATTATTAAGTGTCGGAGACCGGATTTGAACCCAGGTACTCCTGACTCCAAGGCCAGTGCTTTATCCACTACGCCACCTAGCCGCCCCGGATTTATACTTAATGTTCCCAAATAGATGATTCTTGATTGCAAGCCTTTACTTTTTGTCTTTTAGAATATTATATTTCTAATTCTCCACTCCTTTTAAGAGGCAGTTGACAAGTCTTGTTCAATCCTAACTGGTTTCTTGATACTTGACCTCTTTCTTTTTGACTACTTGCAATATTTTTTCTTTGACCTAGAAGCCCTAGATTTTTGGCTTGATGTTTCTAAGAATTTTCATTTTGTTTTCATTCATGAGATGACCTGGGGATTCTGCTTTACATTTGTCCTCTGGGTCTAAGAAATCTGGGGAACTTCCATTTATCATTTATAAAATACGGTATCCAATCCCTTTATTTGACCATGATTTTTAGGAAATCCAGTATTTCTCCCTGACATATTTTCCAGATCATACATTTTTACCATTGTATTTATTCTAATTTTTCAATCTTGACTTTGCTATGATATTTCTTTGTCTTATTAAGACATTACTTTCTGTTTGTCCCATTCTAATTTTCAAAGCATTTGTTTCTTGGTTAAGATTTCCTATTTTATCTCTGCTGAGGTATCATGTCTCCTTGCCATTCTTTGCTCCTTAAGTATTCCATTTTATATCTCTTGTTTCTTTTCTTCCAGGTACTCTTATAGTCCTTGAGGTCAGGAGATATAGATAAATATAATACAGACTCAATCTGGACTTACGTAGTTCTCTTCTTCTGAGTTTATCCCTTTCCTTTTCTCTCTGTCCAAGATTTTTTAGTTTGTTTTTACTTCATTTGGCATTTGGTTTGTTCATATCACCACCCCCAGTGTCTGACTATAGGGGCTAATGCTTGGGTCAGATTTTGATCCCATACTCCTAGATGTTATGAGCAGTCCCTGTTTGTTCCTCACTGTAGTGGCTAAGACTTTGATTCTGCAGGAAATTTTCTTTTTGTTTCGTGCTGCATGTGGTTTGGACCCAGGTTCTCTGGATCTTGGATGTCACTTGGAACTTTTCTTTTCTTGTGACAAGAACTCTGCTCTCCCATTGGACCTTTCTCCTGATACTGTCAAGTTAGGGGGACATGCCAACCTTCATCTCTGAACATAAACTTGTTCAGAAAACAGACATAAGGGGTGGCTAGGTGGCGCAGTAGATAAAGCACTGGCCCTGGAGTCAGGAGTACCTGGGTTCAAATCCATTCTCAGACATTTAATAATTACCTAGCTGTGTGGCCTTGGGCAAGCCACTTAACCCCATCTGCCTTGCAAAAACCTTAAAAAAAAAGAAAACAGACATAAAATACACTTTTTATACTTTAATATACTTAAATATTCTTGAAGAATAATAATACAGATAAAATATGCCTAACATTAAAATGTTCCTGAAAATACAAAATTAAAGTATTATATATTATGATAGAATATTCTTACAGTATTCTAGTATCCTGGCTTGATCAATTTTTATTTCAATAAACTGTTTACATACTGAGAAAGACAAAGGATAGATAGGGAACTGACCTTGTAACTAGGATTCAAGTTCCATCTTTAACATATTCTTTTCTCTGTGTCCCTGGGCAGTCACTTAAGCTCTCAGTGCATTAGACCTCTATTGACAGGAGTTTTTCAACTATGAGTTCCTTATAGCAACAAAATTGGTTCAACTCCTATCCTGTATTTTAATGCTAGTAAGTAAGAGTTCTGGTGGCAGAATTAAGTCAGAGTTTATTTTAAATAAAAACTGAGAAAAGATAATATACAATTTCTAGACATCTATTTTTTCAACAAATATAAGGCAATTGTTATAATAAACTATCTCAGATATGATCCTATTTTGTATCAGTAAATATTTTCATACCTTAATTCAGTGAAATTTTAGGGGGAAACCACATAAAAATCATAATAGGAATTCCTGAGGACTACTGATAGTACCAGCCAGTTAAAAATTACTCTAATTTTCAGTCATCAAAAACATAAATTCTAGGAAAAGAAAACCATGAATGTCTCTTTGTTACAAATAAGACTTCACTGAGAAAAAGACTATATTGAGAAATTACTGATGTTAAAAAAAAGCAATAAAATCTTAATGTTTGTGTTAGGGCAGAGGAGGAATAAAGTACTATCAGTTGAAGGAAGAAAAGATCATTTCTGACTGAGAGGATCAGAAAAGTCATCATGGAAGCAGTAGTATTAGACTAAAGGATGAATAGGAATTAACTGGGCAAAGATGGTGATGAGGATACCATTCTAGTTACAAAAAATTATATGATCAAAGATAATCATGTTTGTCCTTCATTCTTGAAGAATTCCATGATATCAGGGAAGGGATGTCATGACAAGCAGGTGATTTGGATTTGAGTGAGAGGCTGCTGTGCTAAGTTACCAGTCTCACTTTCTCCTCCATAGCCATAAATCAAGATGACTGGAGATTTCCATTATTGTGAGACAATTAGGGTTAAGTTACTTGCCCAGGGTCACACAACTAAGTTAGTGTCAAGCATCTGAGGCTGGATTTGAACTCGTGTCTTCCTGACTCCAAGGTCAATGTTTTATCTACTGTGCCACCTAGCTGCCCATGATCAAAGATATGGAGACAAAAAAAAAAAACCACTGATGAGTTTCCAAGGAAGGGTGAATACACGATGGTGATTGATAGGAGATAGGGCTGGAAATAAATAGATCAACTTCAAATAGATGGCCTAAATGTTAAATATCACCTCATTTTGAAAATTAGAGGAGAATGGAAGGAGACACCTAGAAAAATTATGGAAGGGGAGAATTCTTGAACAAAGGTATAGTGACAGTAGAAAAAACAAAGGGACAAGTCTGATTCCCCCCAAAATTGAAATATTTATTACCTGAAAAATCATTGTATATGTAATTATGTTGAAGTGTAGTTAATTGGAAAAATTTTTGTAATAAATATCTCTCATGGGGGGCAGCTAGGTGGCGTAGTGGATAAAGCACTGGCCTTGGAGTCAGGAGTACCTGGGTTCAAATCCTGTCTCAGACACTTAATAATTACCTAGCTGTGTGGCCTTGGGCAAGCCACTTAACCCCATTTGCCTTGCAAAAAAAACCCTAAAAAAATAAATATCTCTCATGAAGATAAAGTGATTAATATACAAGAATAAAGACTATTCCCCAATGGATATATGATCAAAGGAAATAAACAATGTTCAAAAGTAGAATTGCAATGTATTACCATATAAAATATTTTTCCAAATCACATCTAACAAATATATATAAATGAAAACAATGCTTAAATTCCATTCAAGCCTCTTAAAGAGGCAAAAATGACAAAATATTCAAAGAATAAAAGTTTGCACTATTAAAAGCTTACTAATATTCCCATGAGTGAAACGATGAATTGGTTCACTATTCTTGAAAACAATTCAGAATTATGCTTTTTAATAATGCCCCTACGCTTTGACTTAGAAATCCACCTGCTAGACATATACCTCTAAAGAGGTAAAAGGCCAAAAGTTGCAATATATACCAAGATATTCATAGGAGCATTTCTTGGGTTACAAAGAACTGGAACTGAAGTAAATACCCATTGACTGGGGAACAGCTAAACATGAATGTTGGTCATAAGAAATGTGAATGTGAATAATTCAAAGAAACACGGAAGACTTAAATGAAGTGATGCATGTAAGCCAAACCAGGAGATATCCATCTTTGTGTGTGTGTGTGTGTGTATATACACACACACTTATATGTGTGTAAATGTGCACATCTACATACATAGTTCCAACTTTGTATAAATTCACATTACACATATGTAACTTCCCAGGGGGTGGCAGCACTGGGACAGACCTTACCAATGGTCCAGGGCTCCAAGCACAGAAAATGCTCTAGCTAGGGAAGCAGGGGTGGGGCAAACAAACATGGAAGCCTGCAGAACTACAAGAGGAGCTGGGCCACATGGAGCCCCTGGAGGGGAGGGGGATGGAAGTCTGTGGAATGATCCAATAATTAGATGTACAATCAGTGGATCAATAAACATTTATTAAGTGCTTACTGTGAGCCAGAACTGTGCTAAGCACTTGGGATACAAAAAAGAGGCAAAAGAAAATTGTTGTCCTTAAGAAGTTTACATTGAGGTAGACAATATGAAAAATATACAAAACTAGTTGTATATAAGATATATAGGAAATAACAGAGGGAGGGCTCTAGAATTGAGACGAATTAGAAAATAATTCTGTAAAAGTTGGAATTTTAGTTTGGGGGACTTAGAGGAATTCAGAGAGGTCATTAGATGAAAGGAGAAAGATGGAGAATGTTCTTGTTTATGAACCTGAACTGCTGGCTGCTAGGACCTGGCTAGTGTTACTGTATCAAATAGTGTGTGATAGGGAGGAAGGACTAAGAAGACTGGATGACTTTGAATGCCAACCAAAGCATTTTGTATTTGATCCTGGAAGCAATAGGGAGCCCCTCGACTTTGGTAACTGATTGGAGGAAAGATTACAGAGAGAGACTTGAGGGAGATAAGACTCCCAGCAGCCTTCTATAGCAACCCAGGAGTGAAGTGCAGAGGACCTTCACTAGAGTAGAGCTATGTGGAGGTGACCTTGACAGACTTGGGCAGCAGACGAGGTATGGCAGAATGAGGAGTAAGGGGTTGAGGATAAATGCTAGGTTTCATGCTTGAGGGACTAGGAAGATGATATTGACCTCTACAATAATCGGAAAGGGGATGGGGAGGTTTAGGGGGAAAAGATAAAGATGTGGTTCATTTAAGAAATTGACTGGACATCCAGTTTGAGATGTCTGAAAGGCTTTTGGAAATGTGAAATTGTGAGAAAGTTGAGGCAGATTAGGTAAATCTGAGAGTCATCAGCATGGGGCAATAATTAGATGCATAGATCCATGACAGCTAATGAGATCACTAATGAAGTAGTGTGTGTGGGGGAGAGAGAGAGAGAGAGAGAGAGAGAGAGAGAGAGAGAGAGAGAGAGAGAGAGAGAGAGAGAGAGAGAAACACATTGTGTAATTATAAAACCTGACCTTGTTTCCAGAAAAGAATTAAGAAAATGGATAGGTAGTATTGCACTGTGGGATACATTGTACAACTAATTAAATGTATTGCTTGTTTTTTTTTTAACTGACTTATTTCCTCTCTTTTTAAAAAATTCTTTATTAAACAAGATAGCTTACTGATAAGGAAAATAAGAGATGTATTTGCAAATGTGACATAAAAATAAAAATCAAGAAAACAAGGAAAACTTTAAAAAGAAATCTATTGCAATATAATTCGCCAACTATTTAAATGTGAAAAGTGAGGAAAAAAAAGCAAAAATCAAATATAAAAGCAAGATGTCCATCATGGATGTTGGCATTACTAGAAATAGAAAATCTGGAGTCTGAGGGAAAAATAAATTATTTTGAACCTATTGAATTGGATGGGGACAAGTGGGATATCTAAATATAAATGTCCAGTAGAATTTAAAAAAGTTAGTCTGGAGATGTGGGGAGAGGTCAAAGCTAGATATAAAGATTTGGAAATCATAATGCTAGAAATAATTATAGCAAAAGAAGTTGTTGTGGGGTGCTATCTCAGGATTGGCCTCCATTCATGGAGAAAAGTAGTTCATTTTTCCATATGTATCATACTTAGCATAGTCCCATGTACAACAAAGTATTTAATACTTATAAATGAATGATGATAATGGAAATATACCTCTGGTTTTATTTATTATATGTAAAATTTGTATGTACATATTTCTTAATGTATAGCATATCTATACTACAATGGACCTAGACCTAGATAATAAAATTCAGTCACTATTTTGTCCCTTTTTTTTTTAGATTTGTGCAAGGCAAATGCGGTTAAGTGCCTACTTTTTTTTAAATAACATAATACAAAGCTTGCGTTGAATTCAGGAATACCAGATTTTTCGACTTTATAATATGAAAAGCAGGCTACTGTCAGAATAAATGGCCACATTTTATGGAAATACATTTTGTTTGTAATTTAGGTTATGTTATAGATAGATACTTTAAGATAGTCCTTAAGGTAACACTGACTACATTGCTGGATATTCATAAAAAAGACTATATTTAAGAAAAATCACAGGGAAAATTTCAGGAAAGCAACAGAAAATATGAACAAATCTAGACTTTTAAATATGTTTGTATACCAAAGTAAAACACACAGAAAAGAAAAAGGAATTGGATGAGGGTCTTTGTCCAAGATCACAGCTGTGATCTCATTTGCATGACTGAGCCATGATGGAATAACTGCTGACTAGAATTATGACTAGATAGAAAGGTGTAGAGTGAATAGACATGAATTCAGTATATTGATTCCAGAAGCCTGAGTCCCAGCTCTACCCCTGTCTAATACTGCTCAAAGTTAGCCATTTTATTTGGATTCAGATCTGTAGAAGACTCAGATCAATGGTCTGGCAACCAAACACAAAAACAGGAGGAAAAGGAATGAACCTCCAAATGTTGAATTTGATGACACTGATTGTGTGACTTTAAAAAAAAATGTAAGCCACTCCACTTTGATTTTTCCATCTGTAAAAATGTTTCTTCCTCCAACCAAGATGTTGAATTTTATTTTATTTTATTTTTTTAGAAATTTTCTTTGGCCTTCCCAGGCCTGCCCGTCAGCTTCCTTCACACACCCCCTGGGTCTTCACACACTTCAAACACTTCTCCTATCTACTTTAGGAGCATATTGCAAAGATAAACTACATTATTTAAGTGAAAGATTTTTTAACTCTTCAACAGACATAATTTCCCTTGCAAGGAAAATGAATTTGGGATTCTAAACAGTTCCCCCAAGGCTTATAATTCCAAGTTTTTATTTGGACTCCCCCAAAAGACAGACACACTTTGAAACTGATAGACAACCTTTTCCATTTTGATCCTGTCCAAATAATTCAGAGTAATTGCTGAGAGCCAAGTATAGGTCTTTTGCTTCCCATATCCTGGTTTCAAATTCCTTAATACTCCTGCAACTGTGGAAGCCACATGAGAGTCCTCTTCTTTCACCAGATACATGCTGCAGAGGGACTCCTAGAAGGTCATATTTCCGAACTCATTTAATTACACTAGGGTTTACTCATAAGGCAACCCCCAAGCCTGAAGGTACCCAAAAAAAATCTCTGAAAGATTTTAAATGATTATAAAATGCCTAGAATGTATAGAATGCTCTTGTCAACAATCAGAAAAAGGTTTGGGAATTAAAGTTGAGGAGGGGTATATTCGAATTCTGTGTTGATCACACTATTGAACTATAGCCCTTGAGGGCCTATCCTTGATCAGTTTGACTACTCTGGTATTATAGAAACTTTGGGGGTGGGGAGTCAGAGAGAGACAGGAAAATCTTACATTTTTATAGATTAGACACTGTATTAACTGGAAAAGATTAGTTAGGAACGTTAAACAAGAAGATCATGTTGGCAAATAACAACAACTTATAGTTTGTTATGATTATAGAACACCTAACATGTATTTTTAAAAAAAAAATAAGCTTCACAACTAAGCTGAAAAGTAGTTAACGTATTAGTACAGTTTACAGGTGATCAAATTGAAGTCTTGAGATGTGTCACATTGATAATAAATGGAGGCCTAGAGATTGAAGTCTAGTGAAGTATCTAATAAAATGGCTCCCCTTTAAGTTATAACAGTTGTAGAATTATGAGTTTTAGGGAAAGAGATAAGTATAAGCCAAAAGGCTTGAAGGTAAAATATATGCCGCACCTCCTTCCAAACAAGTAATTGTTTTAAAATTCAGAATGAGATACAATGTTGTTTTTTATTATTATTTGGTTTTATTTTTATTGTTCAATTGGGGGATTCAGTGAGAGAGAGATACATTTTTTAAATTAATATTTACTTTTATTTCTTTTTTATTTAAGGCAATGGGGTTGAGTGACCTCCCCAAGGCCAGACAACTAGGCAATTATTAAGTGTCTCAGGTTGAATTTGAACTCAGGTCCTCCTGACTCTAGGACCAGTGCTCTATCTACTATGCCACCTAGCTGCCCCAAGCAATTAAATTTTTACAAAAATAAATAATCAATGTGAGTTGCACAAAAATTTTATATTGAGACCTGAAATATAAATGGAAGTTTGGTGCCTTTCTCTAAAAAGCTCAAAAGTGAGGAGAGGGGAACAAGTTAAAATAATGGGAAAATTATGTCTTTTCACTTGATTTTTTAAAGAAATAAGAAATTAATTTTAAATGCTTATAGGATAAAAGTTTTTCCTGTAGTGATCACCATTGTTTTTAAAAAACAACAAATTAGTGGCTAATCTAATTTAAGTAATAAATGCAGCACATAGTAATTTTAGTTAACTCTTCTATTCTCTTCCTTAAGGAATATTCCTCACTATCTTCAGAATAGGGGAAGGAAAGAAGACAAACTTAAATCTGTTCTATTTTACTATTTTCTAGAATGATTTTTTTTTCCAGTGTGTGGTGCTGAGGAAGATGAAAGCTGATGTGGTTAAGCATAGTTTGAGAATATCTGTAATTTACATTTGTCTATACTATGTCTTGTCCCAGTTAGCATGCAGCATAAGAAAAAGAGTTTATAAGATAGCCTAATGCTTGTGGTGTTGCATTAAGCAAATATAGTCACTTTTTAGAAGTTATTTTATATATTCATTGCTGCATTTGTCTATTATCCTTTAGTAGTTATCCTGACTCATAAATGTGTTAACTTTTTAAGAGCTTACATCAGTCAAGCTCCTACTTTCATTTTTTTAATATGTGTGTATGTGCGTGTATGTATTTTGATTGGTATCTACTTTGTTTTTATATATTTTATTTTTTTATATATCTGCCCTGATAGGGAGGAAGCAGATAGTTAATTTATTCATATTAATTTAGTATACCCTTTGTATTGTACTTTTAACTTGTTCCTTAAAACATACCTTACTAAATCAAATTTAAAACTATGAGAGTTTTTCAGAGCTAAGAAATGAATCATTGAATTCATTTTTCATCAAGTTTATCATGGCTTCTTATGGAAGCAAAATCCAACCTACAGTGAAGAAAATTCTAATGTTAAGACTTTCTTTTACTTTGTATATATTCTAAAACATTATCCTCTTGTATTCAGTTTTAACATGTATGTTAATTATAATGGCTAGTCTTTGTGATATTATCCCTTAAATTTGCAAAGACAATGATGTAATGTGACCTGTTCAATAAAAGTATATAATATAAATCTTCTCTAAATTCTTATGTAACTTTTTGAAAATTTATCCTTAACATAATGGCTAGCCAAATAACATTTACTGAGCTTTCCCTGAATGACTTACACTGTATGAATTTGGAAAGGAAATAAAAGACACAATTTCTTTCACAAATAATTTTCACAATTCAATGAAAAAACTTTAAATTTTAGAACCAACAGAATGGAGGATGAAATAAGAGAAGAGAAAACAACTATAGGCAGAGGAAAAGGAAAATTAGCTGGAGAAAATATAGTTAAAAAGATCAGAATAATAAATCATAAACTTGATTGGGGGAAAAAGGAAAATCAAAAGAAAATAAACTGCCAGAAATTATACCTTATACAAATAACAGATAAAATTCCTAGACTCATTCCTGGGATCTTTAGTGTTAACTTTTTTTTTCTGTGTACCAACTCTAATATCTTAGTTTTAGTTTGCCAGCCCATTGCAGTTTTCTTAGGAGAAAGATAGAATTTAGTTTGTCCTAAAGGTTTTGTAGCCTGATAAAATACTTTTTCTCTATGAGACATAATTTCTATTTAGGAGCCCAAAATTTTATCAAATATTTTACTTGTAATGTGAGTGAATTTTTTTTAAAAGGCTGGTTTACCTTCCTTATATATTACAAGTTCATATAATCCTCTGTTTCAAGATTCAAACATGGTTAATAGTGTTTAAAGAATAGTCTGTTTCATATACCAGTGAAAGGCTTCCTGAAGAAGTGACTTTCAAGACAAATTTTGAAGGAGACTATTGATAGGTGTACATTACTGGGGATGTAGTGCACAATTTAGAGAGAAGTTGCTTACAAAGAAATGGAGATGGAAAAAAATTAAAAACTTACTATGTTGATCCATTTCATAATTATCATCAGTGAGACTTTTGCAATTATTATATTTGGAGTGACTTTGCATGCATTTAATTTAAACATATCTCTTTGTTACTAGATAGAATACTGTAAGGATATATCTTACCAGGACTTTATTAGAAAGGGTACTATTTGAGTCAGTTTGTATATGTTGGCCAAACTCCCAAAAGGTCTGAGTTGAAGAAAAAGGCACTTTTTCCTTCTTTGCAGGGAAGAAAGTTTCATGATATAAAATTACACACAATTTTCGTGAACATCTTTTAATGTTTATTTCCTCCTACCAGTTGGTTTATTTCAGATAATCAAAAATGGACACTATCACATGCTACCCCTTCTCTCTTCACCTCAGTCATATAAAGAAACTGGATATATTGTGAATGAAAACAAATTATAAAGGATTCTGGAATCCACATTTCACTTAAGTGAAGGTTGAATCCCTTAAAGATGCCCACCCAGATATCTTGTGTAATCTCCTATCAGGATTGTATCTCCTTTTCAGTTTGTATGACACTACCTGTTTTGAATAGGATAAAGGTTCATTGTTACTGTCAGCTCTGTTTCAAACTAAATATCCATCCAGTCCTTTGTGGCTGCCATTTTTATCAGACATTCAGAACAGCTTCCCTTTACTGATCTGCCATTTTCCTACATATCACGGTTTCACTTGTATGATTTCTGGTGAGACAAGCTTAGACCTGGCTGCTTTTCTCCCAGAAACAGAGAAAAGAAATGTCTCTGGTGCCTACTCTGCAGAGAAAGTTGATTCATGTGTAAATTATCAGTTGGCCTTTATTTGCTTGGCCTGTGGAGAGTACACATGCAGATAAAAGACTCGGTGGGTCAGGGCTTAGTACGTGTGGGTTTCTCCTGTGGCCATAATGACAGCGTTAGAATTGTTGTCAAAGATTATCAGACACACTATGATGTCTTATCATTATTTACTTGCAGTTTTCTGTGTAAAATAAATTCCAATGCAAGTAAGCTTTTATAACATTAGAACATACCACATATGAGGCTCCCATTTAATGGAATTTTTTTTCATCATTTCATACTCTAAATCATAGATATTGACTTGTTTCCTTGATATTAGAAACAGTGTCTTTATAGTTCTTCAATTCATATTAATGGCATCGACCTCTCTTTTCACATTTCAACTAGATCATGTTTTTATTTCTTTAAACTTAGGTTATTATGTTCAATCCTGGGGGGAAAGGGGGGGATTGTAAATCATGGTTAATGTGTCAAGACATAAAATATAGTAAATAAGACAGATATAAAATACTGCTTGTTTGTGCTACCTCACTATCTTTATAAAGTACCCACAACAACTTTTAGGTATTGTGCAGAGATTAGAATGTTATTTAAGCTACAAAATCAGTTACCCTTCATTTGATTGACTTTTGTTAAAGTAAAATCAGAGAACATGGACTCTAGGTTTACATTTCTTCTCTGTTTTATCTCTGTAGAATACCAATTTACAAATACCTTGTAAATATAGATTACAGCTGTGCTTGAACTTTAAAAGATAGCTTCTTATATCATGCTAAGAAATAATAGCTAGCATTTATATGGTTCTTTACTGTTATAAAGCACTTTGAATATATTATTTTACTTGATCCTCATAACAACCCTAGGAGGTAAGAGAGGAGAAAAATATTTTCCTCCATTTTGCAGAAAAATTGAGAGTCAGAGTTTTCAGAAATATTAGTGACAAAGTACAAGGTTTGAACACAAGTCTTTTGACTCTAAAGATAGGATTTTTTTCCTTGAGTCATGGCATAACATAATGGATAGAGAGTTCTGCTAAGAATTAGGAAAAACCGGATTCAAATACTACTTCTGACGCTTTAGCTGGATGCTCATGGGAAAGTTATTTAATCTGTCTTATCAATTTCCTTTTCCATAAAATAAGGATAATAATAATACCAGTAATATTCTCTTCATGGGACTATTGTGAGGCTCTAATAGATGATTTGTGTAAACCTTAAAACACTTTATAAATGTCAGTTGTTATTTTTATTTTTTGATATTTTTTTCACATTATAACATCAAATTTAATAATGATGAGATTGCTTTAGTCATCTTTTATTGTTTGAATTTTGTGCTGTTTTGCAAATGAGTAGAGATGAATCACCTAAATGGAAAAGATGACATGGGGGCGGCTAGGTGGCTCAGTGGATAAAGCACCAGCCTTGGAGTCAGGAGTACCTTGGTTCAAATCCGGTCTCAGACACTTTAATAATTACCTAGCTGTGTGGCCTTGGGCAAGCCACTTAACCCCATTTGCCTTGCAAAAAAAAAAACAACCTAAAAAGAAGAAAAAATGACATGGACTTTCTGTAACATTTATTTATGTAGTTTTTATTATTTATATTTGTTACCACATGATGATCCATTCTGCTGAAAAGTATGTTAGAAAAGAAAAGAAGCTATATATAACATTTAACATTTATAATTTCATATTTAAAATTGACATGCCATCCTTGTATTCAGTTTTTCTTGGTGGGTTTTACTGTAGTTTATTCCAAATCATCTTCCTCTCAGAACTTCCCCTCTTCTATAAAAAAGGCTATCTTTGATAAAGAAATATAGAATGAGACAAGTATTTACATAAACAGTCATTTTCAAAAATAAATCCAGGGTGCTGATTTGTTTGAACTGCCTATATTTATTTGTTAAAGAGGGGCTTCTTTTGAGGTGGGGATGGGGGAGAGAAACGGAGGATAGTTGGGAACTGCCGAGTAATTAGGAATTTTAGAAAAGAAGAAAAAGGAAAAAATTTTAATTAGATATTTAAAAACCACAAAAGAGAACAGAAGAAAATTCGAATGGGACACAAACAACCAAAGCAGGCATATCACAACTGGGTTGAAAGTACTATTCATTGTAGGGGGGAAACTCATTAGAGAAGTTCACACTTTTATAAACAATCTTTTAAGTACATTGAGAATAGGAACTGTCTTGCTTTTTAGGTTTGTTTCTCCATTGCTTTAATACAGTATCTGACATTATTAAACACTTAATAATTTTTTCTATCACTCATTCATTCTGTTATACTGAAATGCTCATTTGATGAGATTTCTTCATGTTTAGCTATTTGAATTAGCCAAATTTAGCCAGATTTTTTTGCTCACATTTTTCTTTCTGATGAGGATTTAGAAAATTCCTACTTCTCTTGATAGCTGAATATCTCCCATGCTGTTTTATGCTTCAGTGAGAAGACATTACTGTATTGTCAATGAAAATCACTTCACAATTGAGCAATGTTATGAAGTCTGGGTCAAATTCAGGTTTCATATGGATTTGTGGTTTCTGTACAGTTGTTCTCTGTATAGTCTTTCCAAGTTTTAAAGTATTATAGAATTGCAGTTGTGAAATTGAAGGTTTTTAAAAACTGAAGATGTATTAGTATTACCATGAGCTTATTTGGACCATGGTTTCTGCATTTATAAAATGAGGACTATAGATTAGTTGACCTGCACTTTCCTTTCCAGCTCTGACTCTGATGACTCTGACTATGGTAGTGTGTTAGGAGTCATTATTTCCTGATAATTCAGGAGATCTATAAAACCCAAAGTACTTTTTTGTTGTTTTTGGTTTTAGGTTTTTGCAAGGCAATGAGGTTAAACGACTTGCCCAAAGTCACATAGCTAGGTAAGTATTAAGTGTCTGAGCTGGATTTGAACTAAGGTCCTCCTGACTCCAGGGCCAGTGCACTATCCACTGTGCCACCTAGCTGTCCCCCCAAAGTACTTTTAATAGCTACTTTTATGTACCATCTATCCACAATAGGAAATAGTTACAATTCCAAATCATAACTTTTACACCTATTTCATGATGTTTTACACATCACCAAATGTAATGGGATAGTGTTGGGTTTCTAATGTGATTATAAAATAGAACTTAAGATAAAATTTTTCTCCAGAGTATGAATGCTACCAATGAATTTACAATGTCTATCCACAGGAAGGCTTCTTTGAAAGGATCCCTTCCAGTGTTTAAGACCATATAGTAAAGGGGCCTACTTTCATGTTTGAGAGAAGCATAATTTTCTATGTTTATTTTACAGCACAATCAATTGATAAACACTATCAAGCACCTATTTGGGGTCAGGCTTTTGCTAAGTTCTGGAGATACAAAGAAAAGACAGAAGCCCTCAACGAATTCACAATCAGTTTGGGGAGACAGCTTGCAATAGCAATATATAACTAACACAAGTTATATACAGAATGAACAAATAATCAAGTAAAAGAAGGAAATAATCAAAAAGAGAAAGCACCAAAATTAAGAGGGCTTAGGAAAGATATCCTATTAAAGGTAGGATTTTAACTGATCTTGAAGGCAGGTGGCGAAGATGAGGAGAGAGCATTCCATGTATGGTAGACAACCTGTGAAAATGCCCAGTGTGGCAAGATCAAGTATCTTCTGTGAGAAACACCAAGGAGACCACTGTCAACTGGAAGGGTTTATAGAAAGATAGAAGACTGGAAAGCTGAAGGTGAGGGAGGTTATGAATACTCTGTAAATATCAAATTGGATATTTTTATATTTGATCCTGAAGATGATCAGGAGGCACTGAAGTATATGGAGTAACCAAAAGCAGGGGGAAACATGGCCATATCTGTGCTTTAGGAAAATCACTTTTTTGATAGCAGAGGATAGAATGAAGTAGGGACAGGTAGACCACCAAGCAGGTTATTGCATTAGTACAAATACAAAGCGATGAGGTCCTGCAGTATTAGAGAAGAAAAGGGGACATGAGAAACATATACACTGAAGGCTTTGGCAACTGATTGGATATGGGATGATGGGGTGAGAGTGAGAGACAAAGATAACACCTAGGTTATGAACCTGGGAAACTGGGAGGATAGTGGTATCCTCAGCAACTATAGAGATGCAGAAAATTTTTGAGTCATGTTTTCTTAGGCTCTCTGTCCATCTTCCAAGTCAACTCATTGGACTGGGCAGCAAAGATGTCTTCCTACTTTCTTTTCATTAGGGAAATAATTTCATCTCTAATGCATGTCTTTCTTAGTTTCCCAATTTTCTTCCTTTCCCAGGAGTTCTAGGGAGAGATTGGTAGGAAAGCAAAAATGTTACCTGTAATCTGCTAATGCAATTATGTTCTGAGATCTTTTAGTTTTGTTTAATTGAAGATGTAAAGAAAAAAAAGAAGAGTTTGACTCAGCCTATCAATGACTTTGTAGATGTATTAGAGCTGTTTTCATGGAGATAGAGGTCTGCTCTCATAACCTGGATTTACCTCTGCAAAACATCATCTGTAAATTTCCCAAGTCCTAGGGCCCATTACCTCTCCAAAGGGGATATTTAACTCTTAAGAGCTGTAATGTCAAAACAAAGCACAAACCGGCCATTAAACTTGTTTATGGTCAGAATTCCTGACTTAATGCTTCTGAGCCAGTCTTTTGATGGCAAGTCATAGGTACGATAAAAAAGTAGTGTTCATTCAGCACTTTCTATGTAATATTTTATAAATGAAGATATTTTGAATCTGTGAGATAGACCAGTAGGCAGTTACAAATGTGTGTATGTGTATATGCACTTTTCTATCAAGCAATGCCAATTCATTTACATTCACAAAGAGAGAATGGAACTTAGAGTTACAAAAATCCCAGATAGCAAACATATCCAAACTTTTATAGGAGTCAAAAACTATAGATTGCTATGACTATGACTTCATGGCAGTAGTGTCCACCAACCAGACTTTGTATAATTAATTACAGTAATCATAGTTCAGCAAATTCTGTCACATCCATGTAAACGTGGTTTCATAATGGCTTCTTCCTATGATGTAAGGTCACAAAGATCTTGACATGGTTGCCATCCAAATATTCCTAAATCCTGCCAAGTTTGTAAGTGGAAAATGAAAATCTAGTGAAAGACCCCCCACCCAATTTCCTTCCTTTTATAATCATAGCAACTAATAAACATGTAGTATTGATTGTTTATAAAACATTCATTGTCTATGTTGATCCTGACAACACTGTCAAATAGGGCAATAGATGTATTGTTATTCTTCTCTTCAGATGAGGAAATTGGGAGAAGCTAAGTGGTTTTTCCAACAACATACAGTAGTAAATGCAAAGGCAAGATTAAAACTTTACATCTTTAATTTCTGAGATCTAAGACATCCAACTTATTCCATTGGTCATTTCTTAATATTCTTTATGGCATATTTTAATGATGCCTCCAGTGACTAGGATAGGTGTTCCTGATGTTCATAACTGCTTCAATCCTTTCTTACTGATTAGCTTGATTACTGTAAGTCATGACTGAAAGATGAAACCCCTTTGAGGTAATGACCACTTATGTTGTGTAAGAAGGGGATCCATTAACATTAAGAAATTTATAGATAAATGTTTTACAGTGTGAAAGAAAACTCCCCCAAAGGATACATTTTTTCAGAGAAGAAACAGTTTGTTCATTAAGATGAGGGACATTCTCAATTTTTGAGTGAACTAGAAAAAAGCCAAAAATTACAAAGTTTATTATATTTGGCTATCTAATGTTCAAGAAGAAAAAGAATGAAGACTTCTAAAGAGATGCTTTTTGTAATGGTTTTATTTTAAAGATTAAGGTTACACTATATTTTGTTGTTTAGTCTTTTCAGTCATGTTCAACTCTTTGTGACTCCATTTGGGGTTTTCTTGGTAAAGATTCCATAATGGTTTACCATTTCTTTCTCTGGATCATTTTAGAGATGAGAAAACTGAGATAAACATTGTGAAGTAACTTGCCTAGGGTCACACAGTTCATTAACTATACTGAAACTATATAAATGAAGGTAACATTGGTAACAAAACTTGAATCAACATAATGGAAACCGTTATTATTAATTTTTTAAAGATGAAGCATACCTTCATGTCCTAAAAAAATAGTAAATTATAAGGTTGAATGTATTGCCAATCAAAAGAAGTACATGTTGATCGAACCTGCTATTTTTTCTTAATTCTTTTTTGGGGGAAATAAACTTAGTTCAACTTTGGGGGATCAAGGTGTTTCTGTGGTTTTGCTTGCTTTATATTAATGTTAAAAAAATCAGGGTGATAAGAAGTGCATCTTTTTCCTTTAATTCCTATGTTCACAAATAAATTTATGTTGAGCCTTTAAAACCAAATTCTATTGAATCTTTTGGTTCTTAATTTCAACAAAAATCTATTAAGTTCCTAAATAAAACAATGCATGGCTTTATTCCAATACATGGAAATAACATGGCTTTATCCTCACCCTGTTTTAAATAAGTTTTGCTTATTTTAAATAAACTTGAAATCTAATGGATTGGAATAATAAACTTAATTGTAACAGTACCAATAAAAAATCTAGCATCAGCATTTTAGAAAGTTAACATTACAGCTTACCATCAAAACTTTTCCTTGCCTGTATTTCCTGAACCTTTTTAAAGTTCAGCATTCTTTCTAAAGATTGTCTGACATTTTTGTAAAACTTTATTTCTCAAAAGAATTACACAAGGGGTAGCTAGGTGGTGCAGGGGATAGAGCAGTGGTCCTGGAGTCAGGAGTCACTTAACCCCATTGCCTTCAATAAATTTTTTACAAAAAAGAATTACAAAAATATTCTATATGATTACTTTGATGAACTGAATTATCATTATTATCATTACTAAATCTTATAATAAATTCTCCTTATAATAAATGTTCACTTTTGAGCAGAATCTGATATACCTTATCTCTTGTTCTGGGCCTTATTCAAAAGAGAATTTTGGGGTTTTTTTTTTTAAATTCTTAATGGAAACTTTTAAAAGGACTTTCTACAACATGAGCTTCCAAGAAAAATATTAGAATGAGACTTCACAAAACCAGTTGGGAATATTTTCATGCTAAATTCATTCTAAACCTTCACTTTATCATTTGTAGAATAATCACATAGTTTATGGCATGAAACCACTCTTCATATAAACATGGAATCATTTTAAAACACTATGAACAGGCTTCCCAGAATCTTTTATAGTTCATGACAGTTTAAGCTACTGAGTTCAGTGCAAGGCCTTTCTTCTCTCCTACATTTATCCTTAGTAGTGCTTTGTTTTGTCTTGTTTATTCTTTGTGTAAAACTAGAGAGTTAGCACTTTAAAAAACTTTTTAAAAGAATTATTGTTCATATTAAAATACAATTATATACAAATATCATATATGTATATATACATGTATATGCATATACCTTGATGCTCATGGAATTACAGCTAAAAAGTGGGTTCTGTCCAGTCCCCCTTCTTTGTTTTCATAGTTTGTACTCCCATTGTTACTAAGGAATGAAACATAATGATATATCTATGTCAATATATTTAAATATATCTAAATTTGGATAAATAGATCTGTTTCTATAGAGACAGATATGAAATGTTAATGTGACACCCATCTAGTAGTATGGATGAATTAATACTCCCTTGGACATATTCTCTCTTAGACCTTCCTTTTTTTGAGTGGCACACGATAATTTGATTTGTTTTAGAAGTATTGGCTCTCTATGGAGCACAGGTTTTGGCTAGTTTTCTATGTAAAGCTAAATGATCCCTATAAGGATTGAACCCATGACCTTAGTCTCATTAGCACCATACTCAACTAACTGAACTAACAGACCAGATACCATTGTTGTCTTTAGTGTTCCAAAGGAATTTTTTACTATTTTTTTGTATATCACTATATATCATGCCTTAGCTAAACCAAAATATAGACTTAGAAAAATAAAGTAAATGCTGATTCTAAATGTAACCTCTAGGCTTTATGAAACAAGACAACTTTTCCTTTCCAAAAATAAAGACAAAGTCATTCTGAAAGCTTATTAGTGAAACTCAGTCATATTTGTGTAAATTGACAGATACTTCTAAGGTTTTAAAGTAAATTTCTAATGCCAAAGTCATTCTATAACATGCATTCAAGATTCTATGGGAAAATATTCCATTATATGAAAGATAAACTTTGGATTACAAAAATAAAAGCTAAGAAACTGTATAAGTTTTTCTTACTAAAGAAGTAAAAATATTCATACATTATATATTTCAGAAGGCAATGAAGTTTCAAAAGGCAAACAGTTTTGATTCTAATTAATATGCCTATGTGAACAGCAAACCATCATTCTTATTAGCACTTGTTAGAATACAGTGTATCATCCCCAAAATCTTAATTCATTTTTAACCAATAATAGCTTTTCCTAAATAGTTATTAAGATACCAACGTGTAAAACTACAAGAAGACTTTTGAGACACCTTGTATTGAAAATTATTTCAGTTCTATAAGAAAATGTTTTAAAATATCTTCAAGAATTTGCATGGACAAATCAGTACATAAAACTGAATTACTAATCTGGTCTAATGAGAGAAACCCAAATGAGACACTTAAAAATCTGATAATTTATTGCTACTGGTGATAATAGCAACATGCCCTAATGGGGAAAAGAAAAATACCTAAGTAAATAGTTTTTTTATGAAGTTGAGATAGGTTTTCATTGTCTTAAACTTTGATACAAATATTAAAATCATCTGGTTGGAAAGGACTTTATTTAATATATGAATTCTTACCACAATATCCCTCAAAAATAATGACCAAACTTTTTCCTGACTACCTGCACACTGGCTCAGGAAGCAAACTTTTTTTTCATCTATGATGTTGATCAATAAATCTTTATTATCTAATATGTGAAGTTATATTAAGTTCTATGGACAGTTTTTTTTTAAATCTCCTTTCTAAAAGTTTATTGTCAAATGGAATAAACATAAATACACATAAAGAAAGTGATACATGATCAAATATATATACATATATATGCTAAATTATAATAATTCTGACATAGTACTTTATGGTTTGCAAAGCACTTTATAGATCTCATTTGAGATTCATAGAAATGGAGAGGTATCTCCATTTTCCTTATAAAGAAACTGACAACTCAGAATGACCAAGTGATGTGATGATACTGATAGGAAGCGATGAGGTCAGCTTTCGGCGCAGCTTTTCTTGATTTCTGGTCCAGATTACTACACAATGCTAGGCATTTACTGAAATTATTTAAATGATTACAGCCTGCTAGAGTAGATAATGAAGTTGTTGGAAAGGAGTAGTAAAAACCTAATTCATTCATATACTATTTAATTATCTACTTTGTGCAAAAATTGTGATAAATTTAAAAGGCTAAAATTCCGAGAAAAAATTTTAAATGACACCATAATTATGAAAATAAGATTATTAGGAGAATAATATTTTAGCAATCATAATGGGGATTTTAAAAAATTCTTAACATTGATGTGTTCACTTGCAGGTAAAAACAAAGTGCTGACATAGTTATGCAAATTGACTGACACTTTCAAAGTTTTAAAGTTAAGTTTCTAATGCCAGTTATTTTCTCATATACATATAAAACATTCCAGATTCCAAAGAAAATATTTCATTATTTGAAAGAGAAACTTTGAATTCTGAAAATAACTGAGATGGTGAAATTGTAGAAATTGTTCTTACTTAATAAGTAAACTAGTAGTGCATACAGTATATTTCCAAAAGAGTGATTTTAGCACTTTCTATGTTCGAAGTACTGTGATAGGCATTAGGGTTATAAAGTAAGAAATGAAACCATTGGTGCAGCTAGGTGGTTTAGTGGATATAATACCAGCTCTGGAGTCAGGAGGACCTGAGTTCAAATTTGGCCTCAGACACTTAATAATTAACTTATCTATGTGACCTTGGGCAAGCCATTTAACCCCACTGTCTTGCAAAAAAAAAACACAAAACAAAACAAAATGAAACCATTTCTGTCGATAGTGATCTGATAGTCATTTACTAAAGACAAATTTAATGAGAATTATTTCTTAAAGGTTGCTTTATCTGTAGAGATGTAGTTGGGTTATACTAAATAGAGAGCTTTCCTAGAAGTATTAAGAAGTGTTAGGTTCAAGAACAACTTCTGACATATATAAACTATGTGACCCAGTAAATTATTTAAATATCCCAGTACTCAAGGCAACTTTCCAAGACTAAATTGCAGAGAAGGTGCCAGGCTGCATTGGAAGAGGGCATTGGCATCTGCTATCCCCATGAAATTCTAGGTCCAGTCTCTGTCCCATTTTGTCATGGAAGCAAATAGTTTTCATTTAGGGATAGGGATTTTGTGAAGTGAGAGAAAGATGTAGGGTCAGGAATTCTTCAGAGTTGTCCTCAATTAATTAGAAAGAAGAAAAGAAATCAGACACAAAAGAAATAGTTAACATGTCAGAGAAGAGAAGACAGTCATCAATGTCAGTAGTAGTGGATAAAAGTTTTAGTATTTTAGAGACTAGAGTGGTACAGGAGATTAAAAAGTCATCAAATTTGTCCCAGAAATTTTATCACTCATCTTAGAAAATATCATTTTAGTAAGTTATAAAAATCCCTGGGCATATTACTTTGGATCAGAGCAGATAGTTGGTGCAGAAAAATTTATGGATTCCCATGTTGATAATATATTGGAATAGTTTAGGCATAAATTGGGAGATATTAGATGATGTGGATAATCTAGAGCCAATTCATATATATGAGAGATGCTAAGAGCATAAAAGAACTAAGAATCAGACTGTCTGAAAATCAGTTGAAAGAATTGAATATATTTATTTTGGAGAAAAGACAGTCATAGTGGGAGTGGTTTTGGGGAGTGAGATGAGAAGGTTTGTGGCATGGTAGAAATCTTCAAAGATGGAAGTAAACATAGGTTATAGAGGATTTTTAAAAATGTCTTTTAAGAAGCATTAGGAAAAGAGAGAAAGAGACATTAATATCAGAGAAAAAAGATGAAGGTGGAACCTATTGTCTTATGTAGTAAGAAGACAAGTTGGCAATTCAAAAATGTAAATCTCTTTTTCCTGGACTGCTGAGATAAAAGGGAGAGCTATAAGGAATGGAAGATACTTTAAGGATAGAGAAATGAACATTATAAGGAAAAAAACAAGGGAAGGGGATATGTATAATAACCAAATATTGGTGTTATATGTTTTATGAATTCTTCCTCATAAAAGTTCACAAACTTTTACAACTAGAAACAGTTCAGTCTTCCCTGGACAAAAATTTTATATCCATATATACTTAATATGTACTAAGTATGCATACTTTTTCAAGACCAATCACCATATTTCTTTAACCTGTAATCTTCCATTTCATAGCCATCATTCTAATATAATATAATATATACATATATTTTTGTCATAAATCTTGGTGATTTGATTCAACACTTTTCCAAATACTGTTAGCCAAAATATTGACATTTCTGTGACATTCTGATGGTTTATAAGAACAGTAGATTAGCATATTTGAAATTGGAATTATCTTGGAAAACATGAAACAATCACTTTAAGAGAAAAATTAGTCTTAAAATTTGACTTCCAATTGGGTTTTCTTTCTGGAATACAAAACTATTTACTAGCTGAAAACATTATTTTCCATGATCACTTGTCATTTAAAAAAAAACAACCCTGTCCATCATTTCTTTTATATTCTCTCTCTCTACTTCTTTACTTGAGGTTTAAGACTGGGATCTCTAACTATATTTTTAGTTTAAATAATGTCTCATATATGAATTAGCTGAATATTAAATATAACAATAAATATATAGTGTATGTATAATTAATATAAAATGGTATTTATGCCTTGACCTTAGTCCGGTGAGTAGACTTATCATGATTCCTCAGTATAAATTCATAGAAATTATTGTAAAGATGGAACAATTGATTTAATTGATACATTTTCTAAATGTATTTAACCAATTTTCAAGAGATTCTCTGGCATAATATTTTCATGCCAAATGTGACAACAGCTCATAATCTTAATAGAAGGTGACAGAAAATTCAGTTCAGTGCTTCTTAATGGGAATATTACCCTAATGGACACTTGAATTTACTCCTATATTACTGAATATTGATATTCTGAATATAAAAAAGTCATTTGAATCAGTGATTTTTAAAGGCATGTAAATAAATATTTCAACTTGCAAGAGAAACTCTGTTGTAGTCAGAACTCACTCTCTCTAGCATTCTCCTATAGACTATAAGATTATTGAAACTGATTAATTTAGCCCCTTTGAACCAGGTTCCTCTCTAATTTGTTAAGGATGAATTTGAAAAACAAAATATCTTGGAGCGAGTAACATTAGTTTAGTACCATAACGTATTTTGATTTCACATTGGTTTTTTAATTCAACCCAATTTCTATTAATGTAATATATCTTAATCTGGTAAAATACTAAAGTTGTTGCCTATTTTGTTTTTGCTTTGCCATATATTTTTATGAGATATTCAAAACTTCAATGTAGTATTATATCTCCATTAGCTTTGCTACTTTAGGATGCAATGATCCTTATTCATACTCTGAATGATTTTAAAATATGGTGATGTTTTAATTGAAACACCATTTTTCATCCTTTTAAATGTATTAAATAAATTTAAATTCCAGACTTTAGAGTTAAAATTGTTCTTATGCTGACATATTCACTGTCAAGTCCATGAAATATTAGAAATACTTATAGTCCTTTTAAGTTGAATAATATCATAATGTTATTATCATAATGATATGGTTATCATCCTAATGATAATTATTTTCATGAATAGTAAGAGTAAAAAAAAAAGAATACATATTTTACCTCCACATGATTAGATGTCTAAGGAGCATCAGTTGAGGACTACTCCCTCCCCTTCTGGGAAATTCCCTCTGCCAACAAAAATAGACTACTATTCTACATCTACTGATCACCTTAGAGAATTGCTTTGTTGCTTGGGCAACTAAGAGGTTAAATGACTTGTCCACAGTTGCAAAGTTAATAAAGAATTCAGATCTAGAACTTGAACTAGGTCTTCCTTAATTACTTAGTCTATAAAGTTTAACTTTATTTAAAGTTTCCTTCAGTAGGTTGATCAAAGGCCATGCAGGCTATAATGTAATAACTTTTAGCTAAAACATAAATGATGTTTTATAAGATAGATATATATGTAGATAGATTAAACAGTTAGATAAACTCACTTGATTAGAATTAATTAGGTTAGGGTTTTGGAGTTGATTCCTACATTGGCTACATTGGCTAGATAGCTTTGTGCAGAGGAAAACTACATAAATATATGTATATTCATATATCTTTGTGTATTTTGGCATAGATCTATATCATGGTCCATAGGCTTCTCTACATGGTTCTAACTACATGGTATGAGTAAATAGCCACATCTTTGTTTATGAATTATGTACCTTTTTTTCAAATGTTCAGTGAGAATATTTTACAGTAGACATTGGGCAAATATTCTGACTAAATTTTCTTTAAAAATCAAATAACCAAAAATATTCTATTTTTGCTTATTTTTAGCCATTTTTTGCTTTATATTTTTAGACTATTAAGGTTAAAATATATATTGACTTTCCTAAATTGTCGGCTATATAAAGTTTTTTGAATATTTTTATCACAGCCTAATTTAGTGCCTTTCACCTACTAGGTGCTTAGTAAAATGTTTGTTGAATTAAATTGGAGGGAGTTGAACAGACAGCTTGTCTTGGATGTGGTTCCTGCTTAATTGAAGAAATTCCCTTATGTGTAATCTTGTTGCCTTTTAATTGCATACCACTTCATTGAGCAGGACCTCAAGAGTTTGGGACACCATTAGAAATAGTTCCACTAAATTTATAATAAATAGATCTTTTAGATGTATGATTTGAGTATGTCAGGGAAAAGGGATGTTTTGGAGGGTTTCTGGTTGAATTATTCTTTCTTCTCAGTAATTGACCTCAATTATAATTATAACTTGGATTCTTTCTCCCCTTTCTGAGACAGAAGAGATAACTAGCTATATATAGTTATTAAATATGACTGTGGATATAACATTAAAAATTCCTGCCAAAATCCAGGAAAGTGACCAACTTCCTGGTTGGCTAAAATTTTAGAATCAGCAAGTGAGTAAATCCAGGGAGATATATATATATATATATATATATATATATATATATATATATATATATGAAGTGACAGTGACATTCTGGGGATAAGAAGGAAGAAAAGGTTAATGCATAGGGGCTTCAGGTCAGGAGAATCATGAGCCAAATAGAGCCTGGAGATATTTGACTAAAGATTAGCTTATCAAGTTGAGGTACCATCCAGTTTGTCTTGGATAGAGTGAATGAACATTCAGTTGACCTCAGCCTTATTCGTTATATTACTATGTTGCAAATTACTTTCCATTGTACATAAATCCTAGAAAATATACGCTTGTGATTTAAAGTATGTGAGAGAAGAGAAAAGAGGAGTGGAATAAATGAATAACTATATTTGTAACAATGGAAAGGAGAGAAAGAAAAAAGTAAAGCCTTGATCAGGGTAGCATATATCTGGACCCAGAAAAACAAACAGCTTTAAAAAATCAAAAAGATTAAGAGGTCAGGGCATCAAATTTAGGTTTGGAGAATAGAGTAAGAAGGAAAGGACAATTGCGGGGAGGAGGTGAGGCAGGAGGAAGTCCTGAGTTCACTTAGTGTTTCCTTCAGTCTCCTCATCTGTAAAATGAGCTGGTGAAGGAAATGGCAAACCATTCCAGTGTCTTTGCCAAGAAAACCCCAATTGGGGTCACAAAGAGTCAGGCAAACCAGAATAACAAACAAAGGAAAGCCCCAAGGCCAAGGCCAGAGTTCTAAGCTCTGTTAAAAGGAGCTGAGTCTTTTGGAAGTTAATGTACTGAACAAAGCTTATAGTCCTTTACAGAGAAGGATTTTTTTTGCATCAAATTCAGATCAGAAATTTAAGCACCTACAGTGTGCAAAGCACTATGCTAAGGGATTACAAAGTTTATATAACAGTCTTTGCCCACAAAATTCTAGTAGGGAGATAAAATGCCTGCACATACTATGCCATATTACAAAGCAAAGTGTTAGAAAAACAAAATGTTATATGAAATCTGAAGTATAAGGTTGTTAGTCTTCTGTGGGGATCATGAAAGTCTTCACAGAGGAGGGTTAAAAGCTTTAAAGACAAAATAGGTTTTCAAAGGATAAAGACATAGATCATAGACATTCAGGGCAGAAGGACTAGAGATACAGAGGCATGAGAAGAATCTATCTGTTGAGAGACAGCAGTTGTGTTTGATTGGAGCATAGTGTGAGTGGAAAAGAGGAATCAGAGATAAGCCTGGAAGTGTAAGTGGTGCCCAGTTAAGAGACCTCAGTGTCATTCATAACATTCAGAGACATAAATCTTACAGCTATAATGTGCTCACTGTCTCACTGGAAGCAGGAGGATATAGACACATGAACAGAAAGAAAAAAAACATGAAGATTTTTAAGAAAGTTAAAGGGTTGGGGTAGTATGTTTTGCTTTGTTTGTTTTTATTTAGTTCTGTTATTAAACATTTCATATGGAATTGCCTTATCATTTAGTAGGAAGTTATTAGATGGATGGATAGATAGGTAGATAGATAGTCTTCCTATGCCATATCCATCTTTCCCCCCACTTCTCCCACACTCCATTTCTTTCCCTTTCCTTTCCACCAAGGATCAGAATATAGTAATATAATGCTGTTTAAGTCACATTCAACTCTTCATGACCCTGTTTAGGGTTTTCTTAGCAAAGATACTAGAGTACTTTTCTATTTCCTTCTCCAAGTCATTTTACAGATGAGAAAATTGAGACAGAGTTAAGTGACCTGGCCAGGGTCACATAGCTAGTGTCTGAGGACAAATTGAACTCAGGTCTTCCTGACTGTAGTGCCCCTACCTACTCACCCATCCACTGTGCCACCTAGCTGCCTACACACACACACACACACACACACACACACACACACACACACACACACACACACGTAGATTATTTCATATTCCTTCATACTAAGTAACTATTTAGGCTAGTTCTGCTTAATTCTTTTCCTTTGCTATAAGGAGGGACCTACCATTGGGAAATATTTAATAATATATGGAAATAATTATAATATAAAAACAAAAAGCATCAATAAAACTTTATTTCAAAAAAGCCACAAACCTTTTATATAGCATTGAAAAGCACATAGACACTGAAATGATTGAAATGCCACTCATGTGACATTATAAGTTATCTATTCTTGACTTGTGGTTCATAAATCATCATCTGGAATTTCCGATAGGCTGAAGTTCTCTCATTTACTTATATGCAGTCAGCTTTGGATGAGTTATACCTCAAGACCAGGCATCAAACAGTCCAGTGACCTGTGAGTGAATAGCTTCACCATATCATTATGGAAGTAAATTTCTTCTATTCCTCTCATCTGTTTGGTCCTTTCAAACCAGCATTGTGCATTACCCATTTGTTAACATTTTCATATTATAGGATATAAGTATTAGGAAAATGCTGGTTAGTAAGTTGACAAATGTTCTGGTGTTAGACCTTGGATAGGATTGGACATAACAGGACAGTAAAGTACTCAAAAAGCATAAACAAGAATCATTCTTTGGCAAAATGGAATATTTGAATGATATAAGGGCAGATACCATAGAATGCATGTGATAAACACTGAGTGTTTATATTATTTATATAATATTTATATTTATATTATTCCCATTCTATTATATTAATGGGATTGGTATATTGTCATCATTTATTTTGAGCATGCTATAGTAATACATTAAAATGAGCAAAATGTATGTATAAAATTATCTTGAAATTTAATCATTATTCATATTTAAGACTTGTGAATTGAACTTTATTCTTAAATATATTTTTACATTAACCTAAAACCTTTGGTTGACCATTATAGTTTTTGATATTTGTTATATAATTATAAATGAAAGAAAAATAATGAAGGTTTCTAACTAGCTGAAAAGAACTGTGATTCAAGAGATTATATTTTAAGTAGTACAGTTGTTGTAGCCCTGAACTCAGACCTCATTTACTGAGCAGATGTATGAAACTGGGCAACCCTGCCTCAGTTTTTAAACTCTGTCTGTCTCAGTTTTCTTGATTATAAAATGATAATAAAGTTCATGATTCATTTGTACTGTTGTCAGGATTTAAAAAGATAATGCTTCAGCAATGGCAACAGTGGAAAAATATGGAAGTAGCTTTTGTGATGGACTTATCATAAAGAATGTGATCCACCCACACAGAGCTGGAGGTGTTGGAACACAGACTGAAGCACATTTTCATTGTCATTATTATCATTATCATCATCATCATCATCATCATCGTTGTCGTCGTCGTCGTCTTTTGGGGGGGTTGCCCGGGGCCGCACAGCTGGGTGATCATTGGGTGTCTGAAGCTGGATTTAGACCCAGGTGCTCCTGACTCCAGGGCTGGTGCTCTGTCTGCTGTGCCACCTGGCTGCTATTATTATTATTATTATTATTATTATTATTATTATAATATTAGTATTATTATATTATCATCATCGTTATTATTTTATTTTGGTGGGATTTTTTTGGTTTTTGCAGGGCATTGGGATTGGGGTGGCTTGCCCAAGGTCACACAGCTGGGTGATTGTTGGGTGTCTGGGGCCAGATTTGGGCTCGGGTGCTCCTGGCTCCAGGGCTGGTACTCTATTCACTGGCCACCTGGCTGCCCCTAAAATTATTATTATTATTATTAATAATAATAATAATTTTTCTCTTTATTGTTCATGCGGGTCTGTATTTTGGGGGAGGGGATATTATGTTTACTCTTAAACAAGAATATTTTAGTAATGTGTAAAAAACTTCATTTGTACAAAAATAAGAATAAAATAAAAAAAGGAAAAAGAATGCTTGTAAAGTTCTTTGTAATCCATAAAGCACTATATAAATGCAGGTTAATTGTGTTTTTAATAAATTTAGATTTTGATAATCTGACAACTAGCCTAGGGAACTTTAAAACACACACACACAGATTTCCCAGTACCATACACTCTTCTATAAACTTTCATTTTCAGAATGAATTTGTAAAGGTATGTGCTTGAGCTGCAGTCAGGTCAGTAGATGCCTTCTTGCATCCTATTTTACCTCACTGGAACATAATGGGCAAGGACCTATATTGATTACCATGACTTACAGAGGGGAAAGCACAAAGATGTGCTTCAGATTGGATATAAATTATAACTAACATTTCTAAAGTCAGTGACTTACAAAAACTGCATCCTTTGGAGACATCCAGATGTTAAAGGGCTGGTGTTAAGGTTATTAACTTTTTGATTGTGGAACTGGAATACTTAACCCCTTTAGCAATCATCATGATTCCAAAAATCATATGGATTGTGTTCTATCACCTGCCTTTTCCAGAAATGTTCATTAGCTCCTACCACCAGAGGTCACTTTAATAAATACTGGGTCAACACTCACTACATCAGAGCAAATACATTGCTAGCGCAATATAAAGTTATCTTTTTCTTTCTTGCCTAGGTGCAAAGGATTTGTTTATGATGAGTTTTTGCTTTTGTGGCATATCTCATAGTAGTATTTCAAAGGATTAACTATT
Source organism: Macrotis lagotis (assembly GCF_037893015.1). NCBI lineage: Eukaryota > Metazoa > Chordata > Mammalia > Peramelemorphia > Peramelidae > Macrotis > Macrotis lagotis. The sequence goes on from NC_133666.1 coordinate 220,764,851, forward strand.
TGAGATAATAAAAATGTCTTTATTTTAGATATAGAGACATAAGGCAAAAAAAAAAAAGTTAAATGACTTTTCCAGAACCGCAGGCAAATTGATAGAAATGCCAGAAATAGTTATCAAATCTCAGTCTTCCAATCCAGCTGTGTGCTCTATTTGTAGACCATCAGTACTAACCCGTGCATTTAACTCTCCCTTTTCCAAGGCAGAGAGACATAGAGGTACATAGATGAGTAAAATCCATAGCTATTTTAGAAACTCTATTTTAGTCATTTGTTTCATCCTCTCCTTTTAAATCATTTACTATAACTACTTAAAAGTAGTTTTTTGGGGGGTTTCACCAGAGTAGACCCTTCTATCATAGTACAAATGAACATCTAAATGATAGATTGCAGAAAGGGGGAGGAAGAGAATTCAAAAACTAGAAATAATTCCCCTATCGGAATGAAAAATGAGAAATCTATTTATATTCTAATTTGCTGTTTACCATCAAAGAGATAGAAATTATATCCAGTACTATGAATGAATTATCACCTATCTAAATATGAGCCAAATTGTTCAAATGCCTCAGCTGCTTTTTGGGAGTTACAAGGTTACTTTTGGAAAACATTAATCCACAGATCACTATAATTCTGCAGTGTTCAATAAAATCACTACTTTAGTACATTAAATGATCCCCTGGGTACCTGAGATATCTAGGATTGAAGGTTTTAAAGCTAGAAGGAACTTTAGGAATCATCCATTCTAGTCCCCCTGGTTTTATAGGTGAAGAATTTGAGGCCTGGATTCGTTATTTCCCCAAAACTACAAAGGCAACAAGTAGTAGAGTGAAGATTTAAACTCAAGTTCATGAAATCTTAAAAGCCTAAAGTTGAAAAGGATCTGAGAAATCATCTAGTCCAAGCTCCAATTCAGAAGTAACCCCAATGCATTACCTTTTTGAACCAATAGAAACCTATGATCCTTCTCTTTTAACTTCTTCTACCAATTATCCCTATTCATCCTTTCTGAAACATATCCCACATGACCACAACTCATACCTTCTTCTCTATATAAACTGACTTTCCAGTGGTCCCAGAACATCTATTCCAATCTGCTGAAGATGTACCAAATTCAGAAAACAGCCCCAGTTAATCCTCAGATTTCAAATGGACTTTATTCCCAAAGCTTATTTGCAAGTCTGAGTTTGAAACACAGAATTCATTGTTCCAAAGAAATAATAGTATAAAAGTCTAGATTTTTCTGGTAGCCCACAAAAGCCCATTTAACCTGTATTGTAACTGAATAATAATAAAGAAACTTCATTTTAAGTGAAAATATTTTCTGATTTCAGACTTGGCATAGCAAGAGTATATTTTGATCCAGTGAAACCCAGACACAACACTGGGAGTGAAATAGAATCTCCCAGGTCTACCTGATGAAGAAAAATAAAGCCTAGAAATTTTCAGCATTAGCAGGTAGAATATAGGATCATTGGTTTCTCCAGCATTTGTGACCGCTAATTCAGGACTCTTTTCAAAAACACTCATTTTGTTTGTAAAGTGCACATTCCATGCTATGGAAATGTGGGTGTCTGAGAGTATAAATGTAAGGATGCCTCAGCTTTTCATATGTATGGGCCAGTCACTTCATCTTTCTTGAGTTTCCTTTTTTTTAAATAAGGAGTTTAGGTTAGATGAGCTCTAAAGTTCTCTCTGGCTCTAAAATTCTATATATTTATGGCATAATTAGATATGTGCCATGATATACCCTGAACACTAGGAAGTATATGGTACTAGTCTTGGCTAGTTGAGCAAATGTTGATTTTTTTTTTTTGGTATGACACATCAAAATGAAAAAAAAAATGTTTTTCATTTTTTGTTGTATCTTTCCATACTAATGAGTTGTATGAAGTAGAAAGAAGGATTTTTATCCCCCTAGAGGTTTAGACTTTATGTTTTTTATAATGTCCCATAGTTTTTATTTTAAAAAACAACACCAAAATTCTTTATTTAACACATAAAACTGTTGGAATTCCATTTATAATAAGTAAATGAATTTCAAATAAGCAGAAGAAAATAGTAGGAATCAGATGATAGTAATGGGCTGGGTTGAACCAATTTCCCAATAATTCATCACCATAAAGAAGTGAAACTTCTTCAATAGGATAGTAAGACTGTATCTTTAGAGCTGGAGTAGACATCTGAAGTTATCTTATTTTTTTAGCAGAATAATTAAAGACCCAAAAATCTATGGAAGGAGTAATGTGGTTCTAGGAATTTTGTCCAGGTTTTTTTAAGTTAAATAAAATGAAATAAAGATCAGGACTAAGTAATTCCGTTTTGTAGCCCTTATCAAAATAATTGATGAAATGGTCAGACAGGTTTAAATTTTATTTGGATTTTTCTCACATCTCATTTAGTGTTCAACTGAGCCTAAAGATGGTTTATGACATTCTTATATTTTGCTATTGTTTTGTTGTTTTAGGTAAATAACAACAAAAACACCTATGGAAATAGATGAAAATAAAAGTAAATAATCATTAAATCTTAAATTAAATCATTAAATCTTGGCTTACATCCTCAGAAAATGTTCAGGCCAGATTTTCTTATATCAGTATGAAAGACCAGAATTATATCACAAATTGTATTCTGTTACACTAAGTGTTGTTTATTCTATAAGGTATTTTCTTAAATAAGCAAAATTTTAAATCTTGATATTTAAATAAAACAAAAAGTCTTCATTTTTCTTTCAACTGTAAATATGAGTTATCTTTATTGTTGTTATTTTCTACCAAAAGAGTCCCCACAGAATTAATTAATTCTGGTGCTATATATAACAAAAGATATGGGAAAAAAACTAGCTTAACAGACAAATTTTTATTGCAATGTATGGCATCATTAGCAAGGCTCTTTTTAAATTCCAAAGTTGAGTTTTGAAATATAGTAAAAATAGTTTTCAAAAATACCTCCACTTAAATTGTATATACTTGTCACCATATGTGACATTATAATAAAGCATCTGTCAATATTTCTGGGATTTTAAACTTAAGGAATTTTTTTAAGTTCTTATGAGAGATCTCTTGAAGGAAAAAATATCTGGAAGTAAAAGTTGGCAGTACATGGAAATATTAATACAATGTTTGATTTGATTGTTCAAATTTGTAAATATTTTTATTTATATAAATACAAAATATCCCCAGTTTGAGAAATGTCATTTACTCTATGATTAACCCAATCTAAATTTTGATGACTTTAATACAAAAAAATGAATTTTCCTTTCTAGTAATTTTATTTTACCTTTCTGTCAAATAAATAATATCTTGTAAAAATAAATTTAAAAATAGATATTATTGTGTCCATAGTGCTTTGAGTTATAAAGTAACACAGATTTTTGTGTACACTTTATTTTGCAGCAATTTTTGTTACATAAAAATAACTGATAACTTCTGATATCTACTCCAGTTCTAAAGATACGGCCTTATTATCCTAATGAAAAAGTTCCACTTCTTTTTGGTGATGAATTATTGGGAAATAGGCTCATCCTAGCCCATTTCTATTAGGTGATTCCTACTATTTTTCTTCTACTGACTTAGCTTATTCAACAAGGACTGAAGTTGTCAGTAGTTAAGTTTTCTAACTTAGTAGAATTTGTATGTTTGGTTGGGTTATTTATAATACAATTGTAACTAGGTTTGAGGAGTTATAGTAAATTTAAGTGATATGCTATAGAGAATATAAATACATAAAATTTAAGTTCAAATTTAAGAGTTCCAACCAACTTTCTTTTATAACTGGTTTAAAACCATACTACTTTGGCCTCAAGTTTTATCATACTAAACTTTTAAGTTTATCTATATTTTCCTTTTATGTATAATGCAATAAAGTTTTTACTATTTAATTTTCACTGAGAGTCATTAGGTCACTTTTCATCTTTCTAAATGCTCATTGATACCAGTGAGAGTTCCAGATTACATTGAAGACCAAATATTACCCTCCTTGTTAAGGTTTTTAATGAGCTTGTTGAACTGTCTTTTTACAGTACTATTGGACTATAAAAAATTGCTTTGGAACAATCACACACAAACCTTATATTCAAGAGAGACCTTTTGCCTGACCACCTATAGCTAGAAAGGTTAACCTTGTGATTTCCTTCCTTTTATTTATATGTTTTCAAAAAATGCCTTAGGTCAGATGAGAGCAAAGATTCATAAGTACTAGATTCAAGATAAAATGAAGACACTGATAAAGATATTAGTTGGTTAGTGTAATAAGATCAGTTCCAGGGACAAATATAATGCCTAAGGAAAGATGTAAACATATTTCTTAGAATTGTGATAGTTGGGCGGCTAGGTGGCGCAGTGGATAAAGCAACAGCCCTGGAGTCAGGAGTACCTGAGTTCAAATACAGCCTCAGACGTTTAATAATTACCTAGCTGTGTGGCCTTGGGCAAGCCACTTAACCCCATTTGCCTTGCAAAAACCTAAAAAAAAAAAAGAATTGTGATAGTTATCTGTGAGATTATTAGTTACTTTGTGTGTCAAAATAGTGGAAAAAATGAAAAAAAAGTGACTGGAATAAGAAGAATGTGAATTCTGCACCATCTACTCAGAGGATATTATGAATCCAAAATTATTGACCTCAATATGTACTACATCCTGTACTTGAAGATGTATTAAAATGTATAAATGCAGAAAAATGAAAATGTATTAAAAAAAAATAAGTTGATCCTCATGGAGCACATTCATGAACCAAAGGCAGATAAGGCCCAAAGAAGCTCTTATCTGACCAGACTAAAGCTCTTTGGTCCAAGACCAAGGAAGCTTGAAAGCATCAGAAAGATCATCAGGCTAAAAAAGATATCACCAGAAAACAAGAATGATTCTTCTTTACCTCCTCATAACATAGTACCCTTTGCTTGGCTCATACAATAAAACTTGGCAGACTTTCAGCCTTGCCCCTCCCCCAAAAAAGGGAGCTAAGTAGCACATGAGATATAGAGTGTGGGGCCTGAAGTCAGGAAAACTCATTTTCTTAAATTCAAATCTGGCCTCAGATACTTACTAGCTATGAGACCCTGTGCAAGTCACCTCACTGTTTGCCTCAGTTTCCTCATAGAAAATGGCAAAATGCTTTAGTAGCTTTGCCAAGACAATCCTAAATGGGGTCACAAAAAGTCAAACATAACTGAAACAAAAAAACCACACACACAGTTTTCATGTCCCTGTGTCATCATTCATTATCATTAAAAACATTAAGCATTTTGTTGTATGTGATACCATGCTAACTTTATACTTTCTTTATACTTTATACTTTCTTTTCTAACTTTATACTTTCTTTTTTTTTTAAGGTTTTTGCAAGGCAAATGGGGTAAAGTGGCTTGCCCAAGGCCACACAGCTAGGTAATTATTAAGTGTTTGAGACTGGATTTGAACTCAGGTACTCCTGACTCCAGGGTTGGAGCTCTACACACTGCGCCACCTAGCCGCCCCCAAATAGCAAACTTTAAAGAGTATAGATACCCAAGAAAAGGAATTGTTATCCTACAATAGTTATGTCTTTAACTTGGTTCAGAAAACTGGGAACTTTTTGAAAAAAAGGTATTGTTGCACTGGCATGAGACCTGGATTTGAATTTTAGTTCTGTTCCTTAATAACTATGTACAACCCTAGGCAAGTTTCATCACCTCTTTGGGCTTCAGTTTCTTTAACTGCAGATTGAAGAGGGCATACCTCTTAAAGCTCCTTTCAGATATAAATCCTATGATCACAATGGGAGAAAATAAAGGATTCAGGGACAAATTTCAGAGTTTAAGTATCCAAAGAATGTAAACTGAATACTTGGTGAGTTGACTTTTGAGAACAATATATTATGCTGTTGATATTTGTGGGAAATTGTTTACCATATTGGTGATATGTGCTGAGCTATTTGCATTCTCAAACCTAGTTTCCCTCTTTATAAACAGTATGCTTATATGAGATGAACTAGATAATTTAGGTATGTAGATTATAGCCCTGAAATAGAGATTTTTCTCATTGTAAAGCTAACTGATCCATACAGGTATTGACTTATGATTGAGACCTATGGAATAGAAATATGTGTGGCCTGTGGCATGGCAGGATAAAATAGAGATAAGTTGAGTAGGGACAGCTGGTATAAAGGTATAAGGGCTGAAACACTGTAGAAAAGAAAAGAAAAAAATTTTACTAAAAATAATATCTTAAGAGTCTAAATTGTCACAGAAAATATGATGATCCAATTTCCTTATATGCTCTTAAAAATTTTCACTGTATATGATACCTACTAATATTAGGAAATTCAAGCCCTATACCCATTCAAGCATGAGTACAGCTCCATATGTCTTAGAAGGAATTTATGTAATTATTAATCCTCTGAAACCTTTGTCTGAATTTATAACGTAATTTTTCATAACTCACCACCTCTTCTTGGCAGACTTATAAACTCTCCAGTAAATTTTAGTGCTTTCTCAGCAACTCTATTGAAAATCTCCACCTGAGTTGATATTGACCCATTGATGACTACTCTTTGGATTATGAAAATGGAGATATGAAACTAAAAGGAGTATTTCAGTGCATCTAGTCTAGTCCCCTCATTTTACAGATAAGAAAAGAGACCTAGAAAAGTTAAGTGACTTGCCTCAAGTCACATATCTAGTAAATGACAGTAGTAGGATATGAACCAGGGTCTTCTGTTCCATACTGATTTTCAATGTCCCATAGGTAAAAGCAATAAAATCTAATCACCTGAAGGAGTATCTCCCCTCTACTTAGTCACCATCATTCTGCTTCATTAATCCTACTTAGATAATTTTAAAATCCCAATTCATCTTTCACATTAACCTTGAAGGTAGATTTTTTTTTAAAACAATGCTTACCAGACTATATGAAGTCTTAAATATGTTCTGATAGGAAATACAACCACCTCCACATCTCCATGACCTACCATGTAATTCTATGAATACAGTGGATATTTTAAGGAGCTTATTTCTCCAGATGAATGCAAAATCTGAAACAAAGTTTTTTAGTCCTTATTTTTCAAAACTCTTAATATTTTGTACCCAAAATGAACTGTTATCTTTCATAATATTGAAATGCTCTAAACATTTTTCAAAGTTGGCAAAAAAATGGGGAGGAAAAATGGAAGGGGTTGGCCAAGTCACTTAATCTACTTTACCTAACACCTTCTGGAGTACCATGAATTCCCAAGTATAAAAAAAATAGAAATAGTGATTTCCCTCCTAAGTGATTACCTTAGACTTCTATTGAATACTTCAAACTGTTTCAGTCTGGGTAATCACTAAAAAGCCTGTAAGAAAAAAAAGTGTTTTGAGGATGAAAAATAACATATGAGCACTAAGGATTATTATTGTAAATAATTATCATAACCCCTTTATAGTAATAATTTAGCTATATATATATATATATATAGTTCTGTTCGATTTTGTATAAATGAGCTCCACTATTGGGGTTTCAGTATTCATTTGTATCTGCCCTCTTTATAGTCACTGATATTTCTGATATTGGAGGATCCAGCACTACTGAATTAATTATTCTTATGCCATTTCAATTCAATTCAACAAACATTAAACATTGGCTATATGAGAAGCATTTGCTAGATATTTACAGTCCAGTAAGTATTTTGTTTTTCACCAATAATCAAGTAGGACTTTGACTATTTTATGATATAAGCTCCTGTGCACCTCAAAACTTTATTATAATGAAAACTGAGTGCATTTGTATTGTGCATAATATGTTCTAGTACATATGTGAGATCTGTAGTGTAAAACCCTTTAAGAGTTCTAGACCATAATAAAGCAGTAACATCTTGCAGCTGAGAAAGGGGCATTCTGACTGGAATGCTTAGAGAGGGGGTGGTTTGGAAGGATCTAGAAGGGAATTATGGCAATATCAGTTCATATGAAGAACTTAGTTTAGAGGCTGATTGTAACAAAAAGAGACTATTTCTAGCCTCATTAAGTTAATGCAACCTTAAGTAAATTGAAAAGAAATCGTAGTGTTAGGGATATAACTGACATTCTGGAAACTGTCAGAGCCCTGTCAGGAGGTGACAGGGAGAGTTCATGACAGGGAGTCAGAGACTGAATGACAGTGGCTGACAAAGCTAGGATTTTAAAAGAAACATCCTTAAGAATTGCTTCAAAACAGAAGAGGCTATGTATTGCAGAGCACTTTTAACTATTTGTTCAGTTATTTGCAGTTCAGTTATTTCTACTTTAATATCATTTATCAATTCTTAGCATTATATTTGCTTCTGTTACCTTTAGTGAAATGATGTAACTTTTATTTATAACCCAAATATTGTCTATAATGTACGTCTTTCTTTTGTGTCTAGTTCAAGCAAATTCTCAAATATTTATTTGTTCATTCAATTACCCCAAAACTGACTCCTGCCAGCACCTAATGGCAAGAAAACTAAAAGACTCTAATATTCTCACCAAGATTTAAAATACTTCTTGCACAAAATCCTCATAACAATTTTTAAGTTACATCATAAATGATTCCCCCAAATTACTCCATAATCTCAATCAAAGGTAGCCTCTTAATTGGTTTTCCTGCCTTAAATCTCTCCCTACTTTACCCTCTCTTCTACATAGTTGACAAGTTGATTTTCTTTAGCATTTGATTTTCCTCTACTCAAGAATCTCCAGAGGCTTTCAGTTGCTATTAGGATAAATCTATAAATTTTTTCATTTGGTTTTTTAAACCCTCACAACTTGACCCTGACCTCTCTTTCCAAATTCATTATAAATTACTATCCTTCCTGTTCTCAGTGGTCCAGGTAAATTGGTCGTCTATTTCTTACACATGAAACTCTATTTTTCATTTCCCTAACTTTTTACTGATCCTCCCCCATTTTTGAAAAGCACTTTCTCCTCACTTCTTATGTATAGAATTTTTTATTTATGTCAATGTATCTTTTACACTTTGCCTCTCCTGATGTCTCCTCCAACTGCTACTGACCTCCTTCCATTCATTCTTAATATCTTATATTTTGTATTCACTTAAGTCTTTGTATCAGTATCACCTAGTATGATGGTACATAGCAGGTGCTTAATGAATTATTGCTGATTGAAGGCAAATTCATAATTCTAATATATAATAAATGTATAAAGTAAATGATCCAGCTTTATGTCATTTGCAGTTAGAGAGGCATCACAGTCTTAGTCCAGAATAAAGTCAGGTAAACCTAAATTTGAATCCTGCTGGGACTATACAAACCTGAGCAAGCCAGTTAGCCTCTCAAGTCCATTATAAAAAGGGGGGTTTTGATTTGATGATTTCTGGGGTTCCTTTTAACTCTAAATCTATGAACTTGTAGTCCTGTGATCTCCATCTTTACAGGGACTTTCTGAAGTAATTATAAACATAAAAGAGATATTTTTTAACAGTAGCAAAAATCTGTTGCATATGTATACTCATTGAGTGCCACTAACTGTAGTTCACAAGTAAATGTTTCTACGATTCACTTTTTCAATTAGAATTTATTAAACTGTTACTGAATATATTGGCACTAAGTGGAATGGGGCATACCAAAGCAGAAGACAAATCTTGGACTTGGAGCTTACATTTAGTTGAGAAGATGATTCCTATACACATGGTTCATGTGAAAATAAGAATTATCTAAGAAGCTGAGAGAATACAGTGATGAAATGCTATGGGTTAAGGTTAGTATCAAAGTGAGGTGATAGGGCATTATAAGGGTTAGTTTAGGGAAAGCTTCTTGGAGGAGGTGGGGGGGGGGAGTAAATAATGAGGCAGATCTTGAAGGAGACAGTGCCTTAAAAGCTTTGTGACACCTACCAGCTCTGATATAAGGCAAGTCACTTAACCTTTCTGAGCCACCAGCAACTCTAAAAAATTCAGTATGAAAAAAGTAGTAATCAGTTGAGTCAGTAAACATTCATTAAGCCCCTATTTTGTTCAGACCAAAGAGGGGGTGAAAGAGAGTCCCTGCCTTGGAGGAGCTCACAATCTGGGGGGAGGGGAGGAACAGGCACATGGTACAAGATATATACAGAATAAAAAAGAAAAGATTAATAGAGGGAAAGGTCCTAGAATGAAGAAGGGTTGGGAAAGGCTTTCTATAAAAAAATGAAATTTTAATTGGGATGTAAAATTAAGCCAAATAAATTATTAGGTAGAGATAAGTTAGGAGAGCATTCCAGGACAGAGAGAATGCTAGAGTTTGGTGATAATGTCTTGTTTGAGGAATGAGAAGGAGGCCTGTGTCACAGAATGAAAGACACTTGGAAAGATAAAAATATATATATAAGAAAATTGGAAAGGTAAGGGGGTAAGAAGATGGGGAGGGGGAGGTGTATTCTGAAGGACTCTGAACACCAAAGAGATTTTGTATTTGATTCTGGAGGCAATAATGAGCCACTGGAATTTGTTGAGCAGGAGGATACATAGTTGGATTTGTGCTTTAGGAAAATTCAGATGACTGAATAGAGAAGTGGAAAGAAACCTAAGTCAGGCAGACTATTGTAATAATTCAGGCCTGGAGGCGGCTAGGTGGTGCAGTGGATAGAGCATTGGCCCTGGAGTCAGGAGTACCTGAGTTCAAATCTGGCCTCAGACACTTAACAATTAGCAAGCTGTGTGGCCTTGGGCAAGCCACTTAACCCCATTGCCTTGCAAAAAAAAAAAAAAAAAACTTAAAAAATATAATTCAGGTCTGAAGTGATGAGGATCTGAACCACAGTGGAATCCTTAGAAAGAAGGTCTAGAGAAGTCTGCAAACTCTAGCCTAGTAAATGGAGAAATTTCCTATATTGAAGAAATAATAGAGCTTTGATAATATAGTAACAGTCAGTTAAGAAGTGGAAAATTTGGGGGCAGCTAGGTGGATAGAGTACCAACCCTGGAGTCAAGAGGACCTGAGTTCAAATCCAGACTCATAATTCCCTGACTGTGTGACTTTGGGCAAGTAACTTAATCCCAATGTCTTGTAAAAACCTTTTAAAAAGTGAAAAATTTGGTAATCTTTTTAATCACTGTGATTTCTTTTACATTATTGATCAGTTGTTTGAATTTGGGTTGTTTTTGTCATAATGTAGACACTTAGATCTTGCCTGAGAACTTAGTTTTGCAGTACTAAAGGAATTTGTAAATCCTGAAAAACATTAGGATAAGAAGTTTTCTGTGTTTTAAATGGTAAATAGAAATCTCATTGAGGAGTTTATATTCATCAGCATGCATGCATATGGATGTGTGTATATGTGTATACATATATATATGTTTATATATCTGTATGTGTCGATATATCTCTAAATAGATGAGGGAGAGAGAGTAGGAAGAAGGGAGGGAAGGAGGAAAGGAGGGGAGAGGAGAAGTAGGGAGAGAAGGGAGAATGAAGGGGGAGGGGAGAGAATATTTGACTCTTCAGAGTCTAACATTCTACACATTCTTAATGATACTTGGTTGAATCAGATACAATTTGCTTCATGAACAAGACACGTTTTTACACAAGTGGACTAGAAAATAAGGTATCTCAACTGTTCTTCAGCCACCTGCTAATTAAGATGGATGAGGTAGGGAGGAAATCCAATTTCCTTTGAGGTATTGGTGGAGCCAGCATACACAACTTTTAGAGATTTTTATAACCTAAAAAGATTAAGTTGTATTTCAGTATTTCAGTAGATCGGAGATCTCATTAAATATATTTTCCTCTATTGCAGCAAATCAGATGCCTTTTATGTTGCTTTATTTATTCCCCAAATAATCCAACCTGTATACTAGAGCTCATCTTCTAGGTCTTTTTATATTTTGTTAAAGCACTTTGGTTGTCCATCTGCTATCCTAAATACTCATTTTGTGACCAGTACACCCCTTTCTCTAATCACATATACTTGCTTAAGCAGTAAACATTGCACTCTTTCTTCAGCATAAGTTACTACTGGAATTTTTTTAGCTCATTTTCATGCACCATGTATCTCCACATTGCTCTTTCTTCAACTGAAATTTTGATTCTTCAGAGATTATGATATTCTAGAACATTTGCATTTAAAAACTGGTTTTTGTAAAGTTTAAGGTCATCAAAAAGCAAGTCAGCTTGCCAAATACAATTCACCACATTCTCTTCCTCCTATTCAATTCTGGCTCCAACTTTATTGTTCATCTTCATTTCCTACCCCAGATATATGTATTGATATACTCATTTAATGAACTGGTCATTCAGCTGTATACCAGTCTAGATCCAGTGATTCTTAGAATTCATTAGGGAAGAGGGTGGGTTTCCTTTGAACTTATTTGGGAGGAAAATGCATTTATATTTTCACAAATATTAGGTTGGGGTGGGATTGGTGACTGTATTTTAATCAATTAAAAATCTTCTGAGATGTTCATAGGCTTTACCATAATATCAAAGAGAGCCATGAAACAAACAAAAAAAAAGTTTAGACAATAGCATTTTTTATCCATTTCCTTGTTAGGCATTATTACTCTTTTAACCAATTATAAGTCTTAATAAGGAGTTCATATGGTGTTTGATGGCAGCACAAAGCATCTGAATCACCCTACCATCTATCTTTTCTTATCTCCATTAGTAATTATAGAATACAAATTTGTTTCTGTAAGCCAATAAATTTAGTTACAGTATCTCCAAAGATATCTGGGCTTTATCCTTTATATTAAGAAAGGAGAAATCCTTGCTCTAAGCCATTCCCATAGTTTCTAGTATAGCAAGATTTTTATCCCATTTGCAGTGAGAAGTCACTTATAAAGTCAAGAGAAGGATCTTTTTTGTTATACTTTAAAGCTCAACAAGACAAAATAAATACTGTAACAGTAACATCATCTCAGTTCCTCTGTGGCCCAGCTAATATTCCCTTACTCAAGCTCTACCTCAGAATCTCTCTTCACATTTACTTTATGTAGTAGGAACCTTCTTCTGCTTAACACTTTTCCTATTTCACTAACTGCTAGTGCCCTCACTCCCAAACTACTTTGCATTATATTTAACTACCTTGTGTGTGTTGTATAATTATTAACTTTATGTCTAGGCTGCATTCGTTTGTTTATATACTTACTTTTTAGAACAAGTGTTCCTTGTGAGTAGGAATTGTTTCATTTTACACTTCTAATATACTTTATACTTCATTCTTTATACTCCAGCATATGCTAATATCCCCACCATTCTAGATACCCACTAGTCAGTAAGTAAACCAGTCTTTATTAAGTTCTAAGCAGGACACTGTGCCTAGGAGTTACAAAGAAGGGCAAAAGATAGTCCCCCTTTTCAAGATGTTTACATTCTATTAAAAGGACTATATACAAACAAGATATATTGTATATATAGTGGAGATTACCATCAAAGGAAGTATCTCCATCGTTGGAGATAATCATCAAAGGGCAGTAATTAGCCTTAAGAGGAATCCAGAAGGGCTTCTTGGAGAAAATGCAATTTTAACACTTCCTTGAAAGAAACCAGAGATGTAGAAGAGGGAGAGAATTCCAGGCATGGAAGAGTGGGGCAACCAGGGAAAATGTACCAATTGACTACTTGTTGATTGAATGCTTGGTTGAATATCTTAATAGTATAGCTATATCACACATTCTGATTTGGTTTATTATATTTTTCATAAGAATTACCAACCAGGGCAGTTAGGTAGCACAGTGGATAGAGCACTGGCCCTGAAGTCAGGAGAACCTGAGTTCAAATCCAGCCTCAGACATTTAATAACTACCTAGCTATGTGACCTTTGGCAAGTTACTTAACCCCATTACCTTGCAAAAATCAAAGAGAGAGAGAGAGAGAGAGAGAGAGAGAGAGAGAGAGAGAGAGAGAGAAGAAGAAGAAGAAGAAGAAGAAGAAGAAGAAGAAGAAGAAGAAGAAGAAGAAGAAGAAGAAGAAGAATTACCATACCATACCAACAAACTACACTAAAAAGTTCTTTTTTACATCCTGATGAGCATTTCCTGAGGCACATGACATAAAACAGGCATTCAAAAAAACTCACAAAAGTGACCATGTATTCCAGATTCAAACTATCCTTTGATGAGATCTCAATTACCTCTTTCATATCAACATATTTCTATAGTCATACTGTTAAAACAAAAGACCTAGGCTCTCCCTCTGTCAGCAACTGCTGCCCTTCCATCACCAGATATTAAATGCCCTACCTCTTGATTGTGATAATTGTGGAATTTAAACTATGGTGGACATGTTCCTTGTAGGTAGGACCCATACTTGTGCCTCCAGAATGACTTTTGGCCACTACATTTTTTTTGGTAAGGCAAGGTGATTAAGTGACTTGTCCAAGGTCAAATATCAGGTATCAAGTGTCTGAAGCTGGATTTGAACTCAGGTCCTCCTGACTCTATCTACTTATATCACTAGCTGCCCCTACTATATCTCTTTACATTTTTTCTGTGGTGATAGTACCTGATTCTGACACTCCATAGAGACTCCTTACTTTAAACAAATTTACTATATAAAATTTAGATTAAACAAAAGAGAAATGGAAAAAAGACTGATTATTTTCTATTTAAAATACAAAAGTCTTTGCTTCTCTTATAAGTTGACTAATATTTGCAAAAATTTAAATATAACTTTTCAAGAACATGTCTACTTTATGAGATACTGTTTAGAGGCAACAGAAATAAGCATCAGCATCTTGGATACTTAATATTTGAGTTTGGGTTAGTTTATGACTCAAAAAATTAAAGCATCAAGAAAAATGGAAGAGGCAAACTTGGAAAGCAATCAAGGGAGGAGAGAGATATGCTAAAGTATATAAAAATAGTAAAGCCCCTAGCTCATATAACTTCTTTATTTTTCTAAGCATTCAACTCTCCATGCATCATAATTTTTAAAAAATATGAAATTATTTTTATCTGGTTTGATCTCACTTTTCATATTGTTTACATTATCTTTATTTTCAACTGATCAAATGAAGTGGTATTGCTTCTTTTTTCTTCCCCATTTTTATTTTTCCTTGTTTTACTATTAATTATACCTTTACTAAGTACTAAGAGAATGAAGTAAAATGAAAAACATTTTTTCCTCCTAACTTATATGGATAGAAAGAAGAAAGTAATGGTTAAATAAGTTTATAATTGCTCTGTCAAATTTTTAAAGAAATAGTTCTTCATATTATGTTATGTGGCTAACCTAATTTTATAGATCTTTAGTCAACCCAAATGTCAACCTGAAAGGGTAAAGGAAGATAATAGAGGGCTCAGGAGATTTATCCATAGTGAAAGGACCCTTCTTTTTCTCCTAAGAGGGAGACCCATTGGAATCAGGGGAAATGTCAGGTAAGTGGGTAGTAATATCAATCTTTCAATAAAGCTTTTACTAGGTGTACATAATAAGATAGTGATGGAACAAGAATTTGCTCTCCTAGATCTTCCTTATACATTTTCTCAGTTAATTGATAATGGGTGAGGTTTCCCACTCACCTCTCCTGTCATTGATTTACACTAGTAAATCACCAGTCTTTTGATTAATTTGAACATTCTACCTTATATCATCACTCAATTAGGTAATATTTTTTTTTTTTTGCAGGGCAAATGGGGTTAAGTGGCTTGCCCAAGGCCACACAGCTAGGTAATTATTAAGTGTGGGAGGGCAGATTTGAACTCAGGTACTCCTGACTCCTGGGCCAGTGCTCTATCCACTGGGCCACCTAGCCCCCCTGGGAATATTCTTGAACTTCAAATTTTGGTATTTAAGAAAATTTAAATTTTGGTTGCTAATTTTTTAAATTCGGTTGCTAATTCAGAAAACTGATAGGAGACATTTTCTTTTGTTAACATTTCCATTGATACTTATGTTTTGTCTTCAGATTTTCATATCAGGTCAAAAAGTGTTTTATTTTTCTTCCTTTATTGGTATGCAAATATAATTTTTTTTTACTGAACTTCTGCCTTCATTTTCTAGGTTTCAAAAATACATGTTTTTGAAACATGCATGTGTACAATCCATATAGATATATAATTACCCAATTTCTGCTTATCAGTTTTGTATAATATAAAAGCCAATGCCAATAAAAGGAAAAGATACAACTTTCTCCATTCCATCTATACATTTTCGTGTTACCATTCCATTAATGAGAATCAGCTTATATACTCTCTGTAATTTAGTGTCACATCTAGACTTATTTTCCTTATTCAATCTTACTCCTAGCAATTTTCCTGCCTCTAACAGAAACATAACTTATCACTCTTTATATCCTTAAATTGCAAAAGTAAATGTTGAGGACCAATGCAGACACTGCTATCAAAGGAGCTGGTGTCTTTTCAGCACAGTACTAATCAAGCAGAATTATCATAACCTCAAATTAAACAGTCTTTGTTGGGATTTTGTCACCAGTGAAATTGTCCATCCTTTGGTAAGATCGTCATTAGGAAAGAAAAAAATAAAGAAGTTAAAATTGCTTTAGAGCATTGACTTATTAGGTCCCTCTAGAGTTGTAGCTTGAATTGGTTTTCAAGGGGAGGAGTTATAAAAGGATAACTCTAAGAAAGCTCACAACTTGATCATAGTCTTGATAACACTAGTGGGTATAAGTGTGATCATTATAAAAAAAATAACAAATGTAGCTAAGAGAAATAGGAAAAGAAGAAGACAATTAACATCTATTTTCTTTAGTTTATTGTGTTTGGGATTCCCCCCCCCCCATACTAATTTAAGAATGGGCTTTCACAAAGAAGAAAAAATATAAAAGATTTTAAAATTCTTTAGTATGGTAAATGCAATTAGTAGCTGCTATTGTGGTATGTATTCATCTAAATCAAAGCCTAGAACAGAAGTTAATTGTTCAGTTGTCTGAAACAATGTGTAATGTGAATGGAGCTAAAATGATGAGTGCTATAGAAATATAGACATAGAGACATAGATATTTTGTAGACCAATCCAGAAACCAGACACTTGTTATGTCCTGTGTTAAAATTAGACATATGCAAAACTGCTTTGGTTTGGGAAAAGCAGCCCAGAAATAGTGCTAAAATTGACATATGATGGGCAAATCCATTATACACACATACATATACATATATATATGTATATGTATGTGTGTGCATATACATATTTCTGAAATCATTATATATACCAGAGAAGGATTTGGGCCACTTCAGTTTCAGATGCAGTTAAAAAATTTGAGTCAATAATTGTTCAGTTCAATTTTCAGATATAATAGAAAAAAGTCAGTTGAAATTATATGACAGCAAATTATAGTTTACTAAAATTCAATCACTTACATCTGGATTTGCCTGGATTAGTAGCTATAATTTATCAACCTCTAACCCAATGACCATGTAAAGATTTGCCCAAATGAGCAGAGAAATCCAGAAGTGTTCTTGATTCTGGATTATTATTATGCTCTGGTATTGGTAAATTTTTTTTTTAAGTTATCTGGGAATGTAAGAGTTCTTGGTTCTAATTTAGGTTCGTTAAAGGAAATGTCCATTGGTGGGGAGTAGGTTATAGAACCTTTGTATAAGTATCTGAAAAGTTAAGGTTTCAGCCTCTAAACTTGGTGCTTAATTCTTATAGCTAAGTCATATACCCAGACTAACTTTCTGCTCTCTGGCCAACCAAAGCCATCCCATCCTTATTGTTGTAACTCCCAGATTGTGATACTGTCACAAAACTGTTGCTAGGCAACAAATGTGGTTACCCAGTCTCAGCGAATAGCTGAAGGGGAAAGCAAGTGTTGCACCATTGTAGAGTAACCATAGCAATGACCTACTATTACAGACTAAAGAATTATCATTAACAATGTTAAAGTATCAAACAGAGACCCTGAATCTGGAGACTTTCAGGCACCGTCTCTGCATAATTGGGTTATCTAGGAAGAGATGTAAATTCTTTCAAAGCTATCCACTCATTATTATGGGAGAATATTTTTAATTATTATTTTTTATATTTTAATAAAAGATTTGCCAAGTAGTTATGGGGCATTTGCTTGGTTGATGTAGGTAAATTAGTGTAATCCACTAACACTACATGGATTTTATCAGGTGATGATCTTGATAAGAAATACTTCCATTTCCTAGATCAGTAATATTTCCTGCCTATGTTTGGCTCATAGTGCATTTGATTTGTAAAATGGTGTGTGTGTGTGTGTGTGTGTGTGTGTGTGTGTGTGTGTGTGTGTGTGTGTAGGTCGGTCTGTATGCATAAGACCTACAGGGAATTGCAAATGAAATTTCTTTAAAATTCTGACAAATAAATGTATGTGTTTCCTAAACTGAGGGGCTTGTGGATGTAGAGAACAGGAAAGTCGGTGGCGGAGTGGAGAGGGCGGCTTTGTAAAGCCTTGACCCTGTGAGCGGCGCTCGGTGCCATCCCTGAGCGGACTTGAGGCGTGGTCTCCAGGAGCCAGCCCGGCCCGGCTTCCTTCCTACGGAGGCCGCCTTTAGTGCAGGAGACAGGGGGGGCTCGGGAGGGTGCCCCCAGCGGCCGGGCCCCGGGACGAGCGAGAACCCTGGTTGTGGCCCTCCTGGGACGGCTCGGGAATCCCTCCGGAGCTTCTGGGAGGACCGGGGTGGGGGGGTGGGGGTCTGCTTGCGCCTGCGGAGCCGGGGCCGCGGGCGGGGCGGGCCGGGTGAAAGGACCCCCGCCGGGCCGGAGGAATGAGGTGGGGCCGGGACCCTTGCGGCGCCCCGGGCCGCTGGTCCCCGGCTCCCCTCGGGGCT
Source organism: Macrotis lagotis (assembly GCF_037893015.1). Classification (NCBI taxonomy): domain Eukaryota; kingdom Metazoa; phylum Chordata; class Mammalia; order Peramelemorphia; family Peramelidae; genus Macrotis; species Macrotis lagotis. Next base: position 220,783,510 of record NC_133666.1, read on the forward strand.
CTCCGGGCCCCCCCCGCCCCGGGGGTCCGCAGCCGCGCTCGCGGCGGGGCGGGGCGGGGCTGGCCGCGCCGCAGCCCCGGCCCCTCCTCCTCGGCCGGCGGCGCGGAGCTCCCGTTCGGGTGGTCTCTCCTCCCGTGCCGGGGCGGGGGGCCGGGGCGGGGCGGGGCGGGGCGGGCGCGGGGGGCGGGGCTCGGGCTGGGCCCGCTCAGGCTGGGCCCGCTCGGGGCTCGGGGCTCGGGGCTCGGCGCCCGGCCCGGGCCGGCCCTGACCCACCTCTGTGTCTCCCCTTGCAGGCACGGAGCGGCACGAGCTGACGTCGTGGAGGAGCCTCCCGTCCATCTTCAGGTTCTTCGGCGAGGCCTCGGCGGCCAGGAGCGGCGCCCCCCGGGCCGCGCTGACCCGGCGCTCCCACCGCATCAAGCACGAGGAGGTCTAGCAGCCGCCGGGAGGAGACAGGCCGCGCGCCCCGCAGCCCCGCGCGCGCCCCGCAGCCCCGCGGGCGCCCCCGAACCAGCCCTCATTAGATTGTTTTCCTCCCAGAGCCCGGGGTCGGCCGCCGGCGCCCAGCGGCGCTTTGCATTCTTTGTAGATGAGCGCAGCTGTCAGAGCGGGGCTCGGCGGGCAGTGCCTGCCGCGGGCCGCGCACGGAGCCCGGAGGACGGCGGCGGCGCCGCCCAGGGCCCGGACCCAGCCCCGCGCCCGGGCCCCGCAGGGCCCAGCTGCAGTTTCCTCGTGGTCCTACCGCCGGCAGCAGCTCCTGCTGCTTTGGGAAAAAAAATAAAAACATGCCTATCCTTCACTCTCTTTTCTTTTGACCAGGAGCAAACTTTACTATTTTATAAACTTAGAATTTTAAGTAGATTTTTCTCCATGTATAATCTAAATATCTGACAGCGGATTTTTGGTCTTTCTTTGGGGATGAATTTTTAAACTCTGTAAATAGCACAAACACTTTGCATTATGTAGATTTGTAGGTGTGAATTATACCCTCACTGAAAAGATTTTTAAAAGATGTTTTCCTTAAGAGCCTAGAGAAAATTGGTTGAAGAATTATCCGTTTCTAAATTCACTTTATTCCACTAGAAGCCCTCTGAACTTGAAAATAAAATGTCTATTAAGTCTAGGTAGAGAAGAAAGGGAAAGGGAAAGTCTGGAAATGTAAACCCAAACAGACGAATAATTCCTTGGGCTGTATTTTGTGCGTGTGTGTGTGTGTGTGTGTGTATGAATATATGTGTATGTACTTGTTTATATGTATAGATGCATATTTTTTGATTTCCCACTTCACATGAAAACCTGTCAACTTATCATTAAGACATTTACCATTTTTAGATATAATATGGTTTCATTGGATTCCCAATTAGGTTATACACTTAAGTTCCACTTTTAAAATTTCACCTTGTTGGAAGTTTTTAAATCCTAAAAGAAATAGTTTATTTTGAACTTTTATGGAACAGATGAATCTGCCTTTTTTTGAGACAGGATTTTTGGAAGGCATCAAAAAAGCTAATCTGTGCACTCAAGTCTTTTCCTTTTATAGAACTAAGTGAGGCCAATGCTATTCTTTTAGTCTACTTAGAGTGAAAGAATACTGCTCTGATTGAAAAGTGAAGAATTAGAATTGTGGAAGATTTTCTCCTCTTGTTCCAGTATTATTTTAACTCTCCATTTGCTCTTGAGGATCTTCTCTGAAATTCCAATTGCCTTGCTTCAATTGAGATCTCTACACCACTGTTGATATATCAAAACTAAAATAAGTCATTGACTTTTCTGATAATTTTGATTCAGATATCATATTGTAACAAGCTGAGTTTATAATCATTGCAAAAAGCTCCATTATTTAGTTAAGGTTCCATTTATAATAGATGAAAGATGAATTTTATATTTTGTACCCTCTTTTTAAAAAATATGCTACTATGGAAATATTTATCTCATTTGATAACAAGAAATACACCAAAGTATCATTGGAGCAACTAGTCAAAAAATTAAGTGAAATCATCCACCTCATAATAAACATTTTTAGATTATGTGCTCATATCAGCAAGTTTTGAAACTGCTAATGTGTGATAACGTGTCTGGAATGCATGTACACTAATTAATTCTTATGTTTTTGATGATGGCAAATTAAAGTGATCTTTTCTTCAGTGGTCATGTCTGCATATCCTCTGATGTTATTAGAGCAAAGACGAGGGGGTGGAGGGAATCAAAACGGTGTTCCATCCAACTGCTGTGTAGCTTCAAAACACACTGCCCAAGTGTCCAACACATTGGGCCATGATATTGACCCTTTTTAATCTGATACTTCCAAGCTTTTAGAATTAATGGTAGAACTCCAGAAAATAGTGGCATCTTCCAGCAAAATGGTTTTAAAAGTTAATATAAACCTAATATATTTTTTAAATGTTTTGAAGTGTTACTTTTTCAAAAATGTTCACAGAAACCTATATTTTTTTTTATCTTTTCCCCCTCGCTAACAAAGCTAAATTCTGAAAGTTCCTAGAGCCAACTTCAGGAAGAGTAATAACTCTGTCAATGTATCATCCTAATCACTCTTGTCCTGCTCTTCTTCATTCTCACCTTCCTTTTGACTTGTAACTGGAGTCAATCACTGTATAATTGCCTTCAGGGCTGTAAAACCTTTGGGTTCTTGGATTTTTGTTTCAATATCTACGGAGAGTTATTTGAAAATGTATGCTTCCTTTAAAAGGTCTGGGTTAGAGTATTGAAGAGGAAACAAGGCGTCTGAACTGACTAAACTTCCTAACTTGTTGATTATGAGTTTATGGTGTAAATGTGATAATGTTCACCTCTTTTATCCCAAATCTACAACCCCAGGTATTCAAGCCCACCGATCTAGATCAATTCTCTGTTTTCAGCTCTTAAGGCTTCCCTTGTTTTGGTTTTGTTAATTGGAAGTTTAAGTGGGAGGGGGGTTTAAACTTAAAATGTGTTCTTTATTTTATGAGTTATGTCCTCAGTTCCAAGAGTAAAATGGGAGCTGTTAGAACTTGTCTGTTGAAACTACAATGTATATAGTGGTTTTGTGATTCTCTCAGAGTGCCTAATCCTGAAGTCAGTACATCTTTACAAGTATTAGTAAAAATACACATATACCTCTAATTGTGTTAACTATCTACCCCTTTGTCAAGTTTCTCATGCTCTGACCTCAACTGTACTATTGCTTATACAAAGAACTGTAAAGCAAGGGGATTGCCTGTGAATTATATATTTCTGCTTATGGTTTTAAAATAAAAGGGTTCCCTTCCATGTTTGATTGTAGATTCCTTATCTCTGCTTACTTATTTGATACCACTATAGAAGTTAATAAAACAGGAACTGAAAAATATTTCTATGCATATATATGTATACACATAAAAACAAATATGTGTATTATTATTATTTTAAATATTGCCTCTGATTTTTCTGACTTGAATTGGTAACTAAAATCAGTGATGATTTGTTCTGGAGCCTTCACAAGGAAACATGCATGCATGCATATATGTAATATATATATATATATATATACTTTTTAATAATTGCATAGTATTGTATAGCTTAAGTATCTCACATAGTTTAAATACCTGAGAATTTTAAAACTATTTTGCTTTGCTTCCTAAGTTATATGCTGTTTGCATATAAATTTCTGTGTTCCTCTTGAAAAGAATTGGTGTGTGTATATGGTGGAGTGTTTGTGTGTGTGTGTGTGTGTGTGTGTGTGTGTGTGTGTGTGTGTGTGTGTGTGTTGGGAGGAAGGATTTCCAATGATCTAGAACTTCTAAATGTGGTTTATTGGTTTATTATATGCACTGAAAATATCTTTAGAAGTGATAGAAAAAAGACAAAGAAAAATTAATATTATTATAAGATCATCCTTAGAGTATTACATAGTATTCCTGTGCATTAATATTTTTGAAGTATTTTGCTGCTTTTCCTTGGACAATTTCTATAACTCTCCAGGGAGGACTTTCAGGTGGCAAGATGTATTGTTTTTTATTACTGTTGATAATATTAGTGATTATAATTAATGAATTTTAGATGAGCACTGAAGTGACAAAAGTTTCTTGGTATTCAATGGACTATGGAAGTCCCAAACCAGTCAGATGGATGTCTGCTGTTGACTGTTGAAGTTTTTCTGGGCAAACTCCTGCATCTCTCCTTAATTCGCCTAATAGTCTCAAAAGATGAAAAAAAAATATGCGAATTAGACACCAAATTCTCAATATTTCTCAAAAAAGTTTCCCCACACCTTTGAAGAAGTTTCCTTTAATTAAATGTGCAAATATTTATTGTTGAATATAAATGAGTAGCAAAAGAAAGGCTAATAGTGGTTGTTAATATTATGATTTATTAGAAGTGTGTAATAACAATAAAAAAACCCTTGAGAGCTATTCATTTTAAAAATGAAATCCCTTCCTCTCAACTTTCTTCTTTACCCTCCTTTCTTTTTTCCTTTTCTTCCTTTCTTTTAAAAGGTAGGAGTGGGAGTCTTCTGAATTGTCATCTTTTTAGCTAATAGTTTATTAATCTCCAAAAAAAAGATCAGTCTGGGGAAAGGAGTTTTAACACATGGCAGAGCTACCTAAAGCATCAATTTTGTTAGATGGTTTTAGGTTTAAGAGAAATGCAAGTGTCATACACTCTACTAAAAGTAAAGAATGTACTCCTAGTAGAAAATGTAGAAAGGAGGAAAATAGCACAAAGTCAATTAACAGTGATATGAGAACAGAAGTAGCTATCAAAGCATTCCATGGTTTATCTTGAAATTTATGTAATGTAAAACCGCAATAATGATGGTCTTAAGCCACACACTTAGGAGAGATGAATGTTGATTTAATTGATTCATTTGGATCGATGTTTTTAAAGTTTCACACCACTGATCTTTTATGTAGTGATGTCTTTAGCAGTGAGTGGTCTGATATGAGCCTTCTCAGATTTCATCAATGGGACTCTCCAAGACATCTGAAATTATGCAACAGTCTGTAGAATGAAATATCTCTTATTGGGAGATCATAGTGCCAAAAAGCAAATTTAGATGTGAATTAATTTCTGGCAAAAAAGCCTTAGAGGAATACAAATCATAAAGAACCCTAAAGATTTAAATTTGCAAATATTACATAGTTGGTATTAAATGTTAAAAGGAAGAGAGTATCAGTTCCCTTTTTGCACCAACAAAGTTGAGTAGTCACACTTTAACCAGTATACTTTCCACTCAATGTAAATCACTTTAAGGGAGAATTTTGACTTAATCTAGATTTTTCTAGGTCTGAATCTAGAAAGGTTTCCGTCTTTTTCTTTCCATGATCTTTCTGAATTTTCTTTATTAGGAATTACATTGGGATTTATGGGAAGCTATAAAATAAGGCTACACTGTACTTTGCATCCCACTGCAATGTTGCAAAGAACTTGAAAAGATAACTATTGATACACACATATACATATTCACTAGTTATGGGTATACCTTTAGAGTTTACATATTATGAATCTTTAATAAGAAGCTCGGCAAGAAACTTGAAAAAAAAAAAAAAGAAAACATGGTACCATCGGATCACCAGCAACCATTTTCACTTTTCTGTCCAATTTCAGATTGGATGTGTTTGTGAGTATTTCACTAGATCAGTGACAGCTCTTTATTTGCATAATTATATGCTCTGGTCTGAAGAGAAAACTAACCCCCAAATTTCATGGGTCACCAAACTGTGACAATCAATGTTTTATCACGTATGCTAAGCAAAATCTAAGAAGCTATATGAAGGTTCTTGGCGAGTTTTTACTCCTCAGAAAATTTAAGAGTTTTCCTTTCTTGAATAGATTCAAAATCTTTCCAAGCTCTTTGTAACTGAATTCTGTTTGAAGGCAAAACCAGAGATTAACATGTAGATTTGGATCTTAAAGCCACTAGAATCACTTCAAAGTGACTTAAGAAGCACAGCAAAGCACTACTGAAATTTTACAATTATAAATACTGTACTTCATGTCTATAGAGGGAAAACTGCTTTTCAAAATGTGTGTAAACAAAAAATAATCAAAAGTTAGTTATAATTGAACCTAAAGCTTCATTCTATCGCTTCTCGGCCTTTTGGCTAAGATCAAGTGTAGTATCTGTTCTTATCAGTTTCATTCTTTGTTTTAAATGGGGAAGAACTGAAGAATTTGGAGGGAGTATTTAATTGTCCTATCATTACATAGATCCTTGTCTATATGTGATATATCTTTGCCTATTCATGTTGACATTTGTGGACATATATATATGCATATAAGTATACATATATACATACAGATACATGCATTTGTATATTAAAATAAAAATGAATATACATTGTGAACTTGTATGTAAGGAAATAAAAATTTTTTTAGTATTGAGATTTTTGACATGGCAAAAATTTCATGTTCCATTTTCAATTTACCAGAATACGTTATAGCAGAACACCAAAGAAGTCCCTTTGCTTCATAAATACCTTTAGAGTCTCTGTTTGTAGAAATGAGTGTGTGTGCAACTGATACTGTTCATTTTTAAGAAAGCTATTTTAACTATTGATATTATTTTTAAACCATCTGCCAATTTTGGATTACAATAACCAACACAAAAAGGCTCACACAAAGGGTGACTATCTTTAAAAGGTTAGTGAAATCCTGGAATACAGGTATTTACTTCTGGTCTTTGGAGAATTCACTTTTTCTTTCAGAATGCATATAAATTTACCAAAAAGAATTTGTATGTGCATTTCATTTAGCAACATTGGAATGTTGCCTTTTAACTTAAAATAGTATGTCATCCTAATTTTTTATCAATAGTTTGTGCATCAACCATTTGTCAGTGACAAATTAAGAAGAAATTTAAAAGTTATTTAGTTGTGAAATGCTTCAGTTTCCATATGAAGATGAAAGAACTTTGGATAAAGGATCCGAAATTCCCTGGACCATCCCTATTATTTTAAAGAAGGTAGCCTTTTAAGGCTACTTGTAGTTAAGGTGACCTACTATCTGTTTGACTTTGGGTGAGTCACTCTCTCTGAGCCTCAGTTTATTGTTGTAGATAATACTTGCACTATCTCACAGAAGTAAGAACAACCATTTGTACACCTTAAAGTGCTATAGGATTGTGATCTCTTATTAAGTTAAAAAAAATGGGGGGGGGTGCCAGGGGAAGAGGAAGAAAGTCTTAATATCAATCAAACTGATCAAAGTTTTTGTTCAAAGAAAACTGAGAAAATTGCGTTTTCATCTGAAAAGTTCTAAAATGTTAAGCCCCTGCTTTTTGCAAACTTCATGCCAGAACACGGTATTCTCACCTCTCTGTGTATTTGTTTTTGATCATCTACTAACACCACCCTAGACCATTCCTTTCACCTCCCAATAAGTGGGAAGAAGTTTGGTCTGAAGATCTTTCACTCCTCTGAAAATCACCTCAAAGTATACCTGTAAAATTTAAAAAACAATCAGGTTAATATTTAAACATATTTAATGAATTGATGAGAAGAGGATTGGTGTATAAATAGGCAGATTCTTTGCATCTGTTTCTTTCTTAGATGAAATACAAAATTGAACTATTCCTTTTTACGTTAATCTATCGAAAACTTGACAAAAATATTTACAAGGTAAACATAATTAATTTCTTTGCTTTTATCCTATATATAAGAACACTAATGGAACATGTGTGTGTGTGTGTGTGTGTGTGTGTGTGTGTGTGTAATCTTACATGACTGTTTTGGGAGGGAGACAGAAAAATCTGAATTATTTTCCACTAAATTCTGTGTATGAGGGGATTGACCCTGCACCTTCAGGGTCTGGGTTTTCTTCTTTTATCATTCCATTTCTTTTTGCTCAAGTGCCACCTAATCCCCTTGTGTCTGGGGAAAAAAAAGTATCACTAAGTCAGTCCATCTTCTCATACCTACAAATGACTTCTTCAAGGCTTTTTTTTCCCTGAGTACAGTTAAATAAATGGCTTTTCTCCAGTTCAGTTTCACACCTTCTCTGGGAACTTAGCTAATAAGGATTTATCAAATAAAAAATATCATTGGTTTTTTTCTTTCCTTCAGCAAATTACTTGATATCATCCCCTAGAATAACCAGCTCTAAAAATAGCCTCAGCACATCAATGCAACGTTTTGGCTTTCATACAGTTTTGAAAGAAAACCATTAAAATTGCATTGATCTTACAAATATTGATCTAGTGCTTGATATCAAATATCAAATGAGATGCTGCCAGTTGCTGATCATTGTGCCAGCTGTTTGAATTCTTGTCCTTTTCCTTCATTTTAACATGAATTCTAGTTCCTCAAGATAAGCAAGATTTTCTTGATTAATTCAATTAAGATTGAGCCTTTTAACTGTGTTTGGGATAAATAGCAAAGTGTTATATGGAACATTTTCAAGATGTGTCATCCCCTTAGAAAAATGGTTTAGGGCCAGAGGGGAGGCTAATTCACTTATTAGGTATTTTTAATACTGAATTTCCCTCCCTTGCATTTTGAAGAACTCTGTAATCTGCTATTTTTTTTTAAATTGAAACCAAATTCTTTTAGAAAAAGAAGTGCATTTGTTAGTATGTCTTTTTTTAAGTGTTGATAGTGAAACTGTAATCATCTTGAACGAATAATCACCCTTAAGAATAATTGTATGTGTTTATATTCATTTTTACATACTTGAAAAAAATTAAATCATTGTTTTTATTCTGTTTATCCCTAGAACAGAGCAACAGTAACAGTTAGGAACTCATTTCCAACGGGGATTTTGGAGGGCATTATGGAGAAATTTTAATATTTTAAAGAATATATAATCAAAATATAAGTAATAATGCTGTTTAAGAAATACATTTATTCTGTGACTTTCACACAAAATTATGACATAGCTGACTTTTTTTTGGTAATACTTTGGATTCTAAAATTGCACTTCTCTCTTCCTCCTTTTCTGAATTCCACTAAGATTTCTTTGACTACCAAGAATTTCAGGTTATTTAATTAGAAATCTCTCCTTTAATGTTGAATTAAAGTTGACGTACGCTGGAGGGAATAAGAAAAAGGCAAGCTCTCATAACCATAGCTTCTAAGTTGTAAAACTAATAAAAAATAGTATTCACTCATGAGGTGGGGGTGGGAGAAAAGAAACTGGTTCCAATCCTAAAAGCTCTACTTTTTTTTAATATCTCCTTTTCTGAGCTCGATTTGTAGAAAGTGAAATGAGACCACCCAAGCCAATCCAACCTTCCCTCCCCAGTACCATGGACAGCGCTCAGTCTTTAGTCCACTTTCTTATACTTTGCCTCAAAGGCACTTTTTGCTTGCTAACTCCATTCTCCATTCTACCTTATCCCTCATTTCTCCCCAACCTTATCCATTACGAAATTTAATATCTTAAAGCTGTATTCACTTTCAGATCCTGCCTTTTGTGGTTGGCATTTCTTAGTCCTCTTTAATGTGAGATTTCCCCAACACGGAATTATGCCAGCCTTTAGAAATCGCTCCCCTGACTTGTTTCTTTTTTCCCGCACATCTCGTCTGTACTTTGATCACTTGGTCAAAACATTGCTTTTCTCGACTATTTCCCCCAGCTCTAGGGTATTCCAACTTTTCTTTGAGGAAATTTCCCCTCTCTACGCTATTACTTGGCGTCTCTCGAAACTATCTGATGTAGGAATGTGGGCTGTGAGCACTTTGTCCCTTGTCACTGAGTCTCACATGCCAGAGAATCCCAAAATGAATAATTTTTCCAAAGACGCACCTCCAAGTCCACCTGTCCTGCTGCAAAGCGGATTTGCTCTTGGCCAGAGCTGTCTGATGAGCTCTGGTGCTCCTAGACAGCTTGTTAATTACAGCCCCTGGAGAGGAGCCTCCGAGGTTTGAGCCCAACAGCGCTAAAGACCTGACAGGAACTTAACTTGACTGCACCAAAAAGTTGAAGCATTCACTTCAATCGCCTACTTTTTCTTCTCCCTAAGCCCCCAAGTTGTCTTTTCTGCGCTTCTTTAACTACTCATTTCTTTTTTTCCCCCAGTCCTGTTACAGTTCTATTTAAGTAAAGCATACAAAAGGAAGATCATAGCTTTATCTTCTTTCATATCATTGTCGCCCTGGCAACACCTGAGTTGCTCTACTACTTCTAAGACAGTATTAGTTTTGAAGGATTTCAAATAAAACAAACCGCACCTTATTCTATGAATCTGGTTCCCTTGGTGTGCCTTCACTAAGTCTAGACTCTCCCTATCCAGTCCTCACCCTACCCCACCCAATTCTCCACCCCTATTTCACTTGAGCACTCCCTCCCCCTTGTACCTACTTGGTGAACAAAAAGAAAAACTTAAAGGTGGGTGAAACGATCATAAACTCTTAAAAGTGGATAACTAGTTATTTGTTCCAAAGTATTTCATACCAATTTCATCGCAAAACTTTGCTAGAAAAAGCCAGGGAACAGAATTTTGCTTTTTTTTTTAATCAAACTAGGTTCTGTGAAATAAAATAAAATAAAATTTCTGTGAACAGTTTCCAAAATTGACTCGATATTCTGATATTTTAATAGTTCTTAATCAACTGATAGAATATTTTTGCTGCAAACAAGGTATCTATGATAGTGACTATTATTGAAATTTTTCCTGGTTTGGACGAACTTTTAATATAAAATGCTACTGTCCTATGGCTTTTTAATAATAAAAATGTCTTATTTTCCTTTTTTTTAAGTTTCTGCCCGGATTTAGTGTAATGGCTAAAAAAGCAAGCACTTTTCCTTCTAACCCATCACATTCAAATGCTTTCCAATCTGTTTCCTACTCCTATTTCAGAGTTCTTTCCAAAGAAGAATTCGTCTATATTGGGGCGGGGAACTTTAGGTTTTTTGAGAAGTATTCCTTTTGTTGTTCACAAATGACTAAAATTGTTTCATTCTTAATTGCTCCTAACTCAGCCAACTCAGGAGCTATTCTAGCTCTAGGTGCGACTCTGCCATTTAAATAGTTGATTTTCAGCAAAGCTAATAACATTCAACTCAGCAGTTCAGGCAGCTTCAAGTTTTTCAGGACAGTAAATCGAACCTGTTGAATAGTAAACCGGAATATTTTGCTAAATTAAGATTTAATCGCTTAGCACGATCCAACTGTACTCTTCAAGTGATTTTTATCAGAATCAGGATCCTTTAGAAGAGGACAAGTTAGAAAATCAGTTTGGGGACCATTTTATTCCATCCGTTAATAGTTCATGCTCTCCAGTAATGAAATAATTGTTTTAGATATTTGAAGTAACTGGAGGGAGAGGTAACTTTTAAAAGGGAAGATTTAGGAGTGAGAAGATGAATTATATGGCACCTGGCTATTGTGTTTTCCTAACAATAAGGGGAAACGAATGTTATAAGGGGCTATACAGGTAAATCGTTGCTGAATTTCTTCTCAAGTTTCTGTTATTACAGTTTCCTTAAATCTCTTTTCTACTTGGAGAATTTACTTATGGGGGGGGGGTTGGAGGGTGGAATGAGGTCCTCTCCTATACCTTTACTTGTTTAATTATTTTCTTAATATGTTATTCAAAAAGAGATATTTTACTCCTGAGTCCCAGACAGATAAGTTTCAATGAGAACCAGACATGGCTTCACTTCAGTAGATATTACAGTATCACCATACTGGTATTTGGCCCGTGATGAGATCGGGAAAGAAAGTTGGTAGAGCTTTTTTCCCTCAAATAATTTCAAATATACAGAATATTCTAACGGAGCCTCTTTGCTATATTTATCCATGTTTTGGCTCAGCGGAGGAACATGTTAATTTAAAAATGATTAAAACAAAATAATTTTCCAGTTCGGAGATAAGTTCTTTTCATCAGAGTTTTTCCTATTCTGGTATAAGATTGTGAAATCCTTTCCATTATGTTCTCCCCCCCCCCCCCCCATGTAACCCTTCAAAGTCTCTCTAAATGACTTTTCTCCCCCTTCGGTCGTTTGTCAATGTCACATGTACACTGCCTATTTAGTCAAAGAAAAGTGTGTATTTCATATCTTATCAAGGAACAGATTTCTTTATTTGTTTTTTTAGAAATCAATAAACTCTCCAACATTTTACAAGACCCTTTAGAAGGAAAAATGAGGTGTAAATACTGATATGAAATTTCAATATGACAATTTTGGCTAAAATCTTCCAGATCAGCATCATAACCCTCAAAAAAGGCTGGGGGGGGGACCTCTTCGGACTGATATCAAGAGGAGTCGCTTTGGTTTCTACCAGGCGAATTTTATTATTAGCACTGTTGAGATTGGAAGATTAATTCTTAACTTGTTTATCACTTCTACAATTTGAAGAAACTAGACTTCAAACTGATGTAAGGGTAAAAGGGGTTGGGAGAATGCAGGACAACTGGAGTGATGTGTGGAAAGACAGCTAGCTAGTTTACCGTTAGTAAAAGAAGCACTTTCCATTTTTTCGACACAATCAAAGGTTTGAGTAACATATTATTTTATTTCATTCTGTGAAAAAAAATGATAACCTGTTCTTCTGGGGCTTGAAACTTTAAAAAGACATTAAATTCCACATATTAATTGGAGGGGAGATGGACAAGTATAAAAAAAGAAAGGAAAAATATTGGAAAAACTCATTTTAAAGAATTGCAGTTTGCCTATACATCATTCTACTAGAATCAAAATCAGCTGGAAAAAATACATACCAATTTTCAGCTTATAAGTCAATTTTAGATATGGCACAGCCTTTTCATAGGGTTTCCAGAAATTAATACCTAATAGTATTTAATTCATGAAAGGTTGTAAACTGGGATCATTCTGAAATGCAACAAATGCGGGAAATCTCTTAAGTAAACGGGTATTTTATTCGAGAGTTGAAAGGGATTTGTAAGTTGTTTGAGGATCTGGAGCTCCAACCAAAGCAAGACTCCCTCGGATTTAAGTTTTCGTGATCAACTTTCAACCCCGCGAAAACGAGAGCCATTTGCTTAACTTAATCCAGAACATATGTTCGCAACAGTAGCAGGTTTTTGGTGTGTGGCTGGGGCTGATCAAGTTGTAAATTTTCCGCCTTAGGTTTTCAGCGCCTCCTAGTTTCAGCCTAACACCTAGAGAGCAACTTTTAGGAGATCCGTAGTCTTAGCAGCTAGGTTTTAAGAAAAGATTTTCCAAACACATCAAACTCTGAATGTTTCTCTCTCTCTCTCTCTCTCTCTCTCTCTCTCTCTCTCTCTCTCTCTCTCTCTCTCTCTCTCTCTCTCTCTCTCCCCCTCCCTCCCTCTCTCCCTCGCCCTCTCCCTCCCCCCCATCTAGCCCTCTCCTCTAAGAGTAGTACAGTGACCCTCCACTTAAAAACAAATAACTTGTAAAATCCTGTTTTGTGTGATTATAGATTGATAATGAATAGGTGCTTACTGGCACCTCTTCTTTAAAAGCATATGAAAAAGAGTGGTGTGTTTTCTGAAACTGGCATCTTCCTCAAAATACCTTACTGTGTTCAATCTTATTATTCTCAGCAGAAGCTTATGACTTTCATTTTAATTTCTCTAGGTCTTTAAAGAAAATGAAAGGGTGTTGAATTCCACAGAGAAGAGCACAGTGATTAAAGCAAATGTAATCCATAAACCATAATTCTTTTTCCATACAAAACAAGTTTTGCTGTGGGTTTTCTTATTTATTGTATAAATATTTTTCCATCCAAACTCTCTGAATACTTAAAGAATAAGGTGGAGATATTTAATATTTGGGCTCTAAACTATTTGAATTTGGTTCAATTAATGAGTCCCAGTTAAGAGTAAAAGGCTCTAACACATGCTCAATTCTTCCAGAAATGAACATGGGGAGGGGGTGTGCTTAAAGGGAAGGGAATGCTGTGGTGAAACATAAAAATCATAAAGAAAATCTGATTTGTTTAGTTTATCTTCTCTGAAACCCAAATAAAAAGTTACCAAAATGTCTTCTAAAATGCATCCGAATATTAGCTGAGCCATAAAAAATGTTTTATTTAACTGTGTCCAGCATTGCAAGGTACTTTCTATTATTATCAATTAGTATGAGTTGCTCCAGCCTATATTTCCCTTGAATTAAAGTGATAATAAAAACAGCAAAAACAATGACCATAATAATAATAATACTGTGATAACAGAATGTCTACAACTGGTTGAGAGCAAGGATGCTAAAAAGCTCCTTTAATTCTGAATTGAAAGGTCCTGAGACACAGAGCGCCATCTAGCAAGCAAATTTAGAATCAAAGTGTACCGAATAAAAGTTGAGTATTCAGAGAATTGGGGATAGAAGAGGGGTGCGGGGGGAGATACCTAATACTCAGTTGCTGGAAACTTGCACTTTCTGCCCACCCTTATCTGGGTTTAGTGCTTGCAATCATATTCTTTTCTCCGAAACATTTTTGATAAACACTTTGGAGAGGAGACCATATCCTCTTTGGTCTGTTTCCTGAAACAACCTCTAATCATTGTTCTTTTTTTACATAACTTATCCTAGGATTTTCCCAATCATATCTATATATCTGTACTCGTATATATGCATAAATATGTGTGAATAAACATATACATACACACATGCGTGGGCGTGGGATTGGGAAGTAGCAGAGAGAGGTGAGATGGACTTGCTAGCTTAAAGAGATAATGCTAAATTTAAAGGTAGCCCATTCTCTCTTCTGGGCAGCAGACACATTTTTGCTTAAAAAATAAGATAACATAAAATACTATGTTCTAAATATAAATGGTATTGCTTCTGTCTTCTCGGGATGTTTTCCTTTAGATCTTTACCTCTTTTGGTTGAAGGGAAGCCAAGGACAGGGTCCAAATTATATTATTTTGTAACTTGGGGGAGGGGCAAACCTTTTCTGGAAAGTTTAAGATAGGAATGTTCTTTGCAACTATGTTAATTGTGTGTCTACAAATAAAACAATTGTGTTTGTGAATTAAATGAAGGTAAAATATGCTTCTTTTTCCAATACTTTCTCTAAGGATTTTCCCATCATTTCCTTTTGGCCAGCTGATTTGCATAGGAAGAAGAAAAATAACTCCACATATTTTACACCTGTTTCCTAAAATCTTTATGTCAGACCCATCTGAAATTCCATTTTCTACGTCTCTACCTAGATGCATCTCAAAATGGTTTGTGATTTCCTTCTATTTAAAATCACCTATGAGATAACATATCCTTGTATAATTACTCCAGCCTACAATGCCAGAACCTTGATTTTCTATTTTTGGGGGTTCTCCCTATTAGAAAAGGAAGAGCTTAAACAAACTCTTGGGAAAGGAAACATCGGCATATCTGAGTTGAGGTTAACAGATATTCCAATGTCAGTGTAATAAATATGAAATAGATCCCTTTATAGTCACAATTTGATATTTTTTCTCAGCACAATGATGTCTCAGAAGAACAAAGTCTTCATATAATAACATGCCCAACATACTCATTAAAATATCTCCACAGGTTTTAGTATTTACAAAAATAAAGACATCCAACCAAATCAAACCAATATAAAAAAGAGACTTCAGAGGTTGTACAAACGCCACCTTGGAAAACATCTAAGGCATTTTTGTGAAGTCTCCTATGTATGCTTATGCCTGGGAAACGGAGGTGAAGTTGGATTCTGCATACCATCCGTCTTGCACCGTCTTGCACACACACACACACACACACACACACACACACACAGATAAAGCACTACTACTACCACGACCACCATCAGCATCAGCATCCCCTTCCCTTTAAAAGTTCATTGAAGTTCACGGGCATGCTTCCCTGGGATCCCAATAAACTAAAGTTTAGCTTTTTCTTCGGTGTCTTGTTAAATAGCCCGTTTCCCCATCAAGAACCCTATCCTCCTTGATAGGGTACCCAGCTGTTTAATTTAACATTGATTTATTGCTTTTAAAAGTAAATTTACACACATGCCAACAGCGCTCCGTTTTGTTTCCCCAGACCCCGGGATTTATTTTCTACTTAGCGCTTGTCTGACAAAACAATGTCCTTTAACTTTATTACACATCGATGAGGAAATCTGTCTTATTTTTATTTGGATTTATTACTGTTACTTGTGGGGACTTTTGTAATCTAGAAAAGCGAAGGTCAGAAAGTAAATAACAATTGCAACATATACAGACTCGCAAATAGCAGGGAAATCTCAGAATATGGCCTGGCATATAGTTACTTGCTGAATTCCTCATTTGAACCGCTATCTGATGTCTGAAGTAGTTCCTAAAGGCGGGAGAGAAAAATCGTCTCTATTTTTTCATGGACAGGTAGCATTCTAGACTCATAAAGGTTGTATTCCTACTAAGGTTAACATCTGTGAATCCATTAAGTTCTTTGCTGAACCCATCTCCAATCATAGCTCCAGTTTTAGCGAAGGAGAAAAAAAATCTATCTCTCAGTCAAAGTCTGTCTTGCCTCAGTGCAGTTAACTTCCAATTATAAAATATAAGTGATATCTGAGCTCAAGGGAATTAAGATGGACTTTCAAGCAGCTTTTACAGTATGCTTCATCTACATTTTGTTTTTCTTTAATTCCCAATAAAAGAACTACTTTCTTCTTTTCACTGACACAATACTATTTTTGTGTTCTTCATTTCACATTCTTTAAAAGAATTTTTTTTTTGGATCAAGAGGAATCAATAAAACATTAGTGATTATCTATGGAAATAAATTTCAAATAAATCAACAATCGATAGATACTCCAGAAAAGCATTGATTTGGGGTAAATATATCATTAAATTTCTCCAACTTGAGACATGAACAGGGTTTTTTAAAAATGTGTGCCATGTGTTTTTCCTTCCCCAAAACTGATTTCTCACAGAAACTTCAATAATAACTTTAGAGATCTTCAGATGAGGACAATATCTCTTTTCTAGAAAGAAGCAAAAATGTGACAGGTTTTGTTATCAGGGCATAATGAGAGCGGTGTAAGATATTCCCTTTCTCTTCCCACAGATACACCATTGTAAAATAAAGACCTCCTATCTTAAAGCCAGACTTCTCCCCAACTGCCCTGTCCGCTATTTTTCCAGAGACTCCACATAAATCCAAATTTCAAATCACTTAACATATTTTCATTGATTTTACCAACCTGGGTGGATAGGGGAGGGGGGCAAGTTAATGGACTATACTTCTCCTACTTCCCATGAAAATGCAAATACACCTAAAGTCGAGTCCTTCCTATTTAAAACAAAAATATTGTCTTTCAAAAATATCTGTGAAACCTTGAAAATTCTCCTATTCATATCAGGAACATTTTCCCCCTTGTTTGGCCTTTGAAAAGGGGTCCTGTCACTCAGAAAGGGGCCATTTCTTTAACCTCTTTCCTATACACCCACAAGACCGCTTTCACATACACAGAGTGCCCTCCCCTCTAGCCTTCTCTCTCCGCAGACGCCCCTCCCTACCAAATCCACATTTCTATCTATCTTATCCACGATGTTTTTAAGTCACCAATATAAAGATTAGAGATGTTGATTCTCTAACAAGAGGGAAAAGTACTTCTCTAATCAGAGCAAGAGTAGGCCATAAAGCAGCAACAAGCAATCCGTAATGTCTTCCCTAGAGCGTTAGTTTCCAGCTGGAGAGAGAATTATTGACTGGAGAATCCGCCTGGCCAGAAGGATTCTTTTTAAGTCAAAAGACTACCCTTCACAATAAGACTAGATGGCCTCTATGCACGGATCCTTAATGTTCACCACTTTTTTTGGGGGGGGGAGTTCAAAAAAGGTGACACAAATGGTCTCCCTCTAATATATGGTTTAGTCACGTGGTTATCTATCTCGTTATTAGAAGAGTCCTTTGTTAATGAAGTCTTTACGCTACACACAAGCCCACACCCATGTATGTTTACAAGAGTGGGTGTATGGTTTAGGTATTTAATAGCATCTCTAAATTTGTTTATATCCCACACACATATCTGTGCAGTCAAACTCGCCTGGTCATGAAAAAGCCACATAACTAACGCCTTTCATCAGAGATGCTCAGAGAAATTTGCAAATAAACATTTCCATTTCCAGTCTGCAGAAAGAGATTCTGACACATCAAGAGGTTGAAACTCAAAGTCACAATTGAAATAAAAGAACAAGTTTAGGCTCAGTTCTCACACTGGAGTTATTAAGCATTAGAATATATAGTTCTTCTTAGTTTCCCCCCTCCCATTCCCTTTTCTTCTTCTTCATGTCCACCCTTTTTCTCCTCCCTTCGTTGCTCTGTCATACTCAGTGGGTGGGAGGGTGTCTGTGTGTCTATGTGTATCTGTGTGTGTGTGTGTGTGTGTGTGTGTGTGTGTGTCGATAGTATAAAGTTCCTGACTAAGTCTCACACTTAGAAACCTGTCAAAGTTGTGTGAGTGGGGGTAGGAGTGGAAATGGGGTGGGATGCCTTGGAGTAGAAGCACTGATGGGAGAGTTTAAGAGACTTATTTGGGAGGAAATAGAGGGTCAGATCTGGTCTAAGTGGAACATCTGCAAAACATTCAAGCAGCTTATTCAGCAAAGAATCCAGCCATTTATTGTAGAAATAATAAAAAGGCACTAATGATTATAGTTCCCACCCCTTCCCCCAAAAGGCCAAAGCTTAATGAAATAATTCAAAGGTATGCCTCATTTCCTAATGGTGGAATTAAACAGCAACAACAAAAAAAAAATCCCAACTAAACTTTCCAACTCTGCCTTCTAAAGGGCCTGGGAAACGTGCTGAGAAATGAGGTAAATAAAATGTAAGTTAGAACGCTATTAAGCTCAGGAGAAGGTATATATGGGCTCGTGCTCAGTTCCGCCTTGATATGCAATTAAATTACAGAAAATTCTTCTTTAAATAATATCATTTGGAATACTTCTTCAACACTCAAGGATGTCTGAGGTTAAGTAGCTTTTAAAACGTCAGTTTTAAATAGCTTATGCAATGAATAGCTACCTTTAAATCTTAAAACCATTATAAATATGCTATACATATGGATGCCAGTTTATCTCTACATATTTCTTTTTAAAATGAGGGAAGCATTCATAAAAAGCTGCTTGGCACACTTTATTTTAGGAAAGCAGATGTTAATTTTTTTCACGTATCATTTTATGACCAAGTACATGTGTAACATTGGAAAGCATCCAGAACGCCTCTATTATTTGCTAAATGACTGTTAGTTGAGGCATATTATTCTCAGCATAACTATGGTATAGGTTATATCAATAAAATAAACATCTGTGGTTTTACCAGGAGAGAGGAAAAATTAAAGAGTTCCTATTAAAATGGAAAAAGAGTTTGTGTAAGAAGAACACACCTGCAATGTAGTAAATTGGGCATTTATATTGTTCCATGCAAAACAAAGTCCCTCTGTAGTACATTAGAGATTATTTACCTTGTGTGAAATAAAGTTGAAAGCCTGCCCCTCCATGCCAAATATGAATCTCATTGTGGCCTTCTGCATAAGAAGATAACAGGTACTGAGCATTCTTTTTTGTCTTGGGGATGATTTCTCTTCAAACAAACCTTCTCTAGAAAATACACATTTTCTTTTGAATACTTATATCATACTTAGCATGATGTAAATACTCAGCTTGTAGGAATTTTAACTCACTAAAAATAATTTTTGCTACTTTATCACCATTGAAATCTCAATCTCTCTCTCTCTCTCTCTCTCTCTCTCTCTCTCTCTCTCTCTCTCTCTCTCTCAAAAAATTGTTTGAGTGATCCAGTGCCTGGACCAAGTCAGAGGCATAACAATTAACTATATTCAATATTTATGGTTCAATTTATTTACATTCAGGAAAACAAATGAAATCAGTAGAGATATAACAAAACAAGTGTTAAACACATATAAGGACCATGGATACATATGTTCATGGTATTTTATGCTTAAAATTATATATGTATGTGATATGTGTTTAAAATTAAGATATACATAGTTTTTTCATACTAGGAAAAATGTAGGTATCACTACATTTGTATCACTAAAACAATTTGCCGCTTACTACTCCAAGACTGTTACTCTCTGAACATTGCCCTTTTCCAAAGGGCCATGGAAGGGATTTTAAACACAAAATACTGCAAATATGAAAAATAGGTCACCAATAAAATTGGTCTCAGCATGAAGTATAATTGCAACAAAATGCTGCTGAGTAAAATCTAGGAGCGAGCTGGCTGGGGTGGCACAGTCGAAAACCATCTGGTGTGTATTAAAAGTGGTGCTGTAAATATTGCTGAAAGCTAATGCATTATCAGCTTCTATAAGTGCACCGGGCCTGCAAGCTTTCCATATGTTAGAATATGTAGATAGAGTGGAAAGTGGGGAAAGGTGTCATATCAATCATGAGCTTTTCAAGCATTGTTTTGCATACTTCTTCTGGAAGTTCGGCCAGAAGAGAAAAAAAAAAGCCCACCAAAAACCCAGTGACAGGATATTCTCTCTTAATAAGTCTCTTCTTGTGTTCTCTGTCCCTCTTTCTCTCTGTCTCTTGACTGTGTCTTCCCCCCCCCACCTTTCCTTTCTCTGCTTTCTCCTCCATCACTCCCCTCCCCCTCTTTTCCCATTCCTCCTCTCCCTATTTGAAGATGATAGGTCAAGCAATTGGTGACGTCACTCCGCATCAGTAAAAGAGAGTAACTGTTTCAGAGAGAGGGAGGAAAAAATTCATATTTTCCATCAGTTGTAAAGTTTCGTCTTTTTAATAGAATTACACTGCAGCTCGAGTACTCCTATTTAGTTCTCTATAACGCCTTTAGATTGTTAGTCGTTCAGCAGCGTGCAGAATCTTTTCCTAATCCAGAAATGTGAATCCTGTGCCATATTCGATTTAATTTTATGAAACTCATTAAAATACGGTACCAAAAAAAAAGTCTCCGAGTTCACGTTTCCATCCAACTGGCAACTTTAACCAACGTGGGTGTAGGTCTCCTAAACTAAGTGAAATTCTTCTGTCAGTCTTTAACTTTTCTTCTCTTAAGAGTTCTCTCCAAGTGGAGATCCACACCAACGCTTCCGCCCCTCAACACCCCCCTCTTCACCCCTCCCCACTTAGAATCTTCCTGCTGTCATATTTCTTCTGAGAAGCAGAAAGTTTAAGTTTTCGTCTTAGTGATCACATGGAATCATTGTTCCTATTTCTCCACCCCTCCTTTCAATGCTCTCTCCACCACCACCACCACCACCACCTGCCAATTCCTGAGTTACAACTTCTTATTCAAAACCAATGCAAGGAAAATTCCCTAAATCGTATTCCAGAGATCACTTTTTCTCTTACGAAGTTTCAGTGGGTTCTTTCATTCGTTATTCTTGCATGTCATACTCCTCTCTTTCCTTCAGATTCACACCTCTATCCTGAAAACTCATAACGCTTAACTCCAAGTGCTTCATGTGGCTGAACCTGCTGTTAATGACAACCCAAGTTCAATCAGCAAATAAATAAAACTCTTACTTTTTTTTTGGTTGCCGGCTGCATTCCCCCTCTGGCCGTTGCCTCCTTTAATTATGGGAGCTATATTTCTTCCCTGGGAGACATTCGTGGGGATTTTTTTTTAGGTGAAAACTCTTTTCTGCTGAGTTATTTTGGAGCTGGGACCAGTGAGTGCCCCATATCCAGAGACTTTGAGTGAAGTGCAGATTGAGACATATCGAGTTCCCTATAAAAGGATCATTTCATGTGGGAGGTTGGACACAAAGTTTGCACTCGTGACTGGCATTCCAGTGAGAGACATGCATATTTTAAAACAACAAAGCACGCTCGAAAGAAGGCTTAGGGGAGGGGGAGAAAAACTTGGAAAGAAGTTACTAAGTGACAAACATCTGTCAACATGGGATAATTTGTATACTCACTGAAAGACTATCTGACTAGTTTTATACAGGTTAAAGGAACACCACCTAGTAATGCAAGGAGAGTTCAAACTTTGCACTTTTGAAATATTATTAAAAGATAATTTCGGATCAAAGAGTTATAATTCATATTTAAAAAACCCGCTCATTAATGAAGGATTTTTAAAATGTTTCAGAGAATACTATCTATTTCTGGAATTTGGTGTAAAATGTTTCCTTTCTAAATATAGTTTTTATGGAGAAATGAGTAAAGGAAACACAGCACCGAACTAATAGTTTTAAGGTGGAAAGGATGTAATAGTATTATTAACAATAACATTAACAATAAAAGAGTGAAACAAAAAACTCCTAGTTGCTACAAAATTTGAAAGCACAGCAAAACAGGTTACAGATGCACAAAATATGCAAAATATATGCCTCTCTGAAGGTTATCAATAAAGGGAGCAAAAATCTCCTAATATTTTCTCTGCAGTTTAAGCATACACGCACATACACAATATTTTTATAATAGGTTGGAGGAAATCAAAGTTTCCTTTCTAGAAGAGAAGTTTTAAAGCAAATGGAAAAACCCGAGGGGAGGTTGCTGGCAATGTCTTTCTCTACTGCGGAATCTCCAAAAACCACATGGAACTTCACTTTACAGCTTCCCCACATAAATCTGCTTCTCCTCGAGATCTGAAGACAAAAGGAGAGGAGGCCTAGTGGTGAGCTGGATATCTCTGTTAGTTGTCAGTGCAGGTCCATGGGCAGGGAATGCTAATGAGCCTTTGCGCAGCTGAAGACTGGGTCTCTCTGGTAGACTCTCAGACCCATACACAGGGACCCGTGCATACACACACTCACAGGCTATCCTGCTTAACACACTGAGACATACACCCGGACAATCACACTCTCTCTTCTCTTTCCTCTGCGAGTATAGAGATCGATAGCTGACCCTACGATTTGGCCAGTGCTTTATTTATCGGGCCGTGCAATGATATTATCAGCCTTAAACGTTATATATGGCGGGTGTCTTCCTAAATCACCAAAATAGGATAGCTTGCAGCGACCAGTCTAGTCTTTCTAAAAGAAATGCTTCACAATCTCTCCACACCCCCTCTGCCACCCTACCCCCCCCCATCACATACACCGCACTCCTCTTCCCTACTAGCCCTCCTTCTTTCCCTCCCTTCTTTACAACTGGGGATATTTTATACCCTGTAGTTTGGGGTTTGATTCATTGCTTTAAGCTTGATGGAGGGGTTCTGTAGACAAGTAGATGTATATACGCTATTATACAGCCATCATTGAGATTACTAACAGTGGTTCCCTTGTCAGTCTGATCCACCGAATAGAAACACTATTCACAGCATATGTATTTCTCAAAATTTAGGTTGGGGGAAGAAGGGAAGGAGAGGGTGAGAAAGAGTTTGTAACCTTGCGCCATGTTAAATCTTTTCTTTTCTCATAATTATATTTATAAATTTATTTCTACATTCCTTGTTATTTCTTTGTGCTCAAAAATTGAAATCACATGCAAACCTTCTTTTCCCCTTTTCTTACATAGACACGTACAGCCCCCTCCCCCATCCCCAGTCCCATCTCATACTGTTTACGTCTTAGATACACAAGTCTGCAGCCCCCATAAAAATCAATTGTACTGAAGTGAATCTAATAGGTCAAGATTTTCTTTTAAAAAATGTCTTAAGCACATGAAACATGCCCTTCCCAACACTCGTCCTTTCCTGAATCCCCTTTCTTCTTCCCTCCTTCGGTCCCTCCCTTCCGTACAGGTGGTTGCTCTTACACAACCAGAATTAGAGAGTAGAAAAATGCCCAGGCAGAAACATGTACATCCCCAGGAATCCAATGCACGAGATTCTTGCTGCTGAAAGAGCTTCAATATTACTTCACCTTGGTCAGCGGTGGCCCTTGTGATCTTGCCAGCGGCTTCTTCCTTTCTCCAGATGTGGGTGCTCAAGCTCCTGAGGATAGGGAACCGACACTCTCTGGGGAGGATTTCAGCCCCAGGTCCTTCCAGGCAAACAAGCCCCACAATAAATAAATTAAAAAAAAAACACAAAAAGAGGGAGGGGGAAGTTGGAAAATGGATTCGCTGACAAGGAGGGATAATAAATGAGAGGCGCTTTCAGATAGATATCTCAGACGTGAAATTGCGCCCAGCTGGTTGTGTAAGCAAACAAATAGTTTCATGTTAGGAACCCTCAACTTGTGGCTTGATGAATAGAACACGACAGAGGTAAATGGCTCTTTAACTCATTTAAGAATAAAACTCTTTGGCTTCCCAAGTAAAAGACCTGGTGACGCCATAGATCCTGAGCAAGCACTCTAACAAGAGTTTTATTAGTTTCCACTTGTGTTCCCAGATCCAACCCCCTCCCCAACACATATTTTCCCCCTCCTTACCATCGTTTCCTATAGCCGAAATCATCAGGTCATTAGTCCTGGAACCCCCCCCCCCCAATCCCCTAAGCCTGAATATAAAAACCACAGTCTCAAAAAACAAAAAGGTGACACTCACAATAATGATGATGAGTTTTAAATGAGCTTTTTTTTAAAGCTCCCAAACACTGAGTAGTCAAATATTGCCCCTGCCCTAGAAAGTGCAATACTCAAGGATCACTCTGTAGCAGTTTGAAGAAGAGAAGGTATAATAAACCTGGTGAACTTGATGCCTCATTTTGGAAAGGGAGCTGGAGTCAAAGCAGTCTTTGGTTATTCCTAAATTTAAGTGACTACAAACTTTTAAACTTGAAGTTACTGTGCTATGGGGGAGCTGAAATTTGTGCATCTTACCTTTAGGGTAGGATTTATCTGACCACCAGAAGAGAAAGGTAAAGCTCCTTCATTTCCTGGGGGAGAACATCCTGAGAACTTTTTTTTTTAAATTAAAGTGAGGCTTGTGCTTCTAGCAATTTAATATTATTTCAAACTCACAAGTTTTATGTAAGCATTTGATTGGGAAGGGGAGTGTTTGACATCCTTCTCATGTCAGAGGCTATTTAAAGAGAGAAGCTGCTCCTTAGTATTGTGCTTTACAACTATGGAGATGCATTTCCTCCTTAATTCTGAAGGGATGCAAGTGTGCTTTGCTTTACATTAAATTATCTTTAAACCAAAACATTTTAAATTATCTAAATTATCTTTACATTAAATTACTGTTAACTGTTTGCATTGATTTGAGTTCACACCTCTTAAAAAGCCCCAGTTCAATAAGATCATTTCCTTTGATTTCAGTGTTTTGTTCAAAGGAACAAGCAGAACTCTTCCCCTTGTTTTACCTCCCATTTCCACCCACTGAAAATACACACACACACACACACACACACACACACACACACACACACACACACACACACACACACACTATCCTAGACATCCCTATGTCCCAAGACTCACGAGAAGTTGACTGGGCAAAGGAAATGAGAACTTCCTGAATGTTTCTCAACTCCAATTAGTGTGAAGGAAACTCTGCAAAGTTAACTGAGCAGAGTTCTTTACCTGCTCTGCCCAGTCACCTGCTGGGAACTGCTGGGTTTGTCCCAGAATTTATGAAAATAGAAATTAGCCTGATCCTGGGACAGCTAGCCGGGGAAGGCAGAGAGAATTGAGAGAAGGGGAGCTAGTGAAATGAGGAGTCCCAGATGTAATGAGAGATGAAAGTGGATAACCCCTGTAGTTTGGGCCAATAATTTAAATGATCTGCCTCTACCTTCCCCTCATAGTAGGTGACTACAGACCCATCTTGTTCCTCACTTCATTTCCACCTTCCTTTTAATACCAAATCTGACTATCTCCTTCCCTATTATCAATCTGGAAAGACAAGAACTATGGTTTGAGGATAAAAACCTGTCACTGGTCATCCTCTCTCCTTTTTTTTTTAGATACACTAGATCAGAATTTATTGGAAGAGGAGGGAAGAAAATCAGGGAATTTATACTGTCGAAAGGCATAACCCTTCTATAGATGTCCTTTTCTATTTAGATTGTCATTTTTTTTCAGATCTTAAATCTTATATTAGTACAAGGGGGTTCTATGTTGCCAATTACTTGTCTGAGAGTTGAAAATTTCCAAAGCTTAAAGCCAAGTATTGACATAGAAATAAGACATACACACAGACACAGACACACAGTCATACTGACTAGACCTATGTCCTTTCCTTTTCCCTGGAAAGAAGAGTTTTTGCAAGAGGTTTTAAACAGATGTAACTGTTCATAAATATTTTCTGAACTTTTGTTCCTCCTGGAAGATTAAACCATTTATTTCCATGGTGGGAAGGGGAGGGGATAGTGAACAAAAACTCAGAGAAGAGAGGGTCTGACCAAAATCTTTCAGCCCAATAAAGGAACAAAGTGATAGTTCCATGTCTTACTGCTATCCCACTTTTCTCTCCATATCCCAATGACCCCGTGCCAGAGTGGGCATGACCAAAGATTTACTCACAAGCTTCTGAGAGGCCCATGATTCTCTTTCCATCTAGGAAACTCAAAATCTAAGAAATGAATGATCACAAGGGAAAACTTTCTTCCCATATGTAAATAGTATGTATATCTAAATACCTAAAGCAGGGTTTATAAAAGTGTTGAGGGTGTAGTATATATTGATCTCCAACACTTGGGAATTTATCCTTCTACAAGAACCAGTTTCTAGCACTGTCAGGGTCTCTTCTTCACCCTCCCCACAAGAGGAATGCCCATGTCACAACTCAAAAACAGCCCTCGAGCATTACCCCACAATGGGTACACAGTTATTAAACCTCCACATTTCAATGAATAGAAAAGTACATTTTCAACTACAAAAATGTTTATGTTTTCATCAGAGGGATTACATTGTAATGAATATATTTACATCTCATTTTTAAAAGCAAGAGATAGCTGTATGTGTTTAGATGCAGACCAATTCCTCACTCTTCTCCTCCACCCCATGCTCCATCTCTTCTCCAGCTTTAAAACAAATTCCCTGGACCATTTCTTAAAAATTTTCTTGGAGCAGAATTTGAATTAAATTTCTCTTCTCCCCTCCACCTAATTCTTCCATTTCTCTTCATTCTGCCTTGAGAGTCAATTCAAGGGCAAAGTTATTACCCTTGCATCTGGGCTGAGGGCTAAGGCCTAGGGTGAGAGTAGAGTGGGAGGGAGAGGCACTTGTGCTTAATTTCCATCCAGTGGGTTCTGGTTTATAATCACAAACCTATGTACATCCACATCCACTACTGAGTGGATACCCTAATTCTGAATACAGTCCTACAGAACATCTGCCCCCAGATGTTGATCTGTAGCATTCTGGTTACTGGTTACTGTATAGAGCTGCAGTTGCCCAGGCTCTACTGCACCTAGAATATTAAACACCCCAAGTGGGTTTATGTGAGTGAAGGATCTTGTTAATGCATAAAAAAAGAAGAAGAAAAAATCTAGAGACTATAGACAGTAAATTGAAAGCAAAACACTGCTACTGGCTCCTGAAATGAAAGCTCTTGCCTCATCGGGGTATGTTTGGGAATGGGTATGGGGGTGGGGGAGGGGTGTTATTTTTAAAGATCTGGCTTTATTAATACGTTAAGCAAGAGCTCCCTTGGCAGTATGTGTTCTTACAGCTCTGTCTCAGATCCTATAAAACATTCATGCTCTGAAAGCTGTTACAGAGATCTGCACCACCAGCAAGCAGTATTGTGAAGCCTTTACCTTCAAAGGGGCACCATGATGGAAATGGTTTTTAAATTAAAAACGGGACTTTGGCACACCTCTCCAATTCTCATTTCATAGAACGGTCACGAGAGAAACCCAGGAAGGGTCCATCTATGCCACCCAAAGAGGAATCCTCCCGTTATATTTTCCTAGGAACAGACTGGGAATAATTTTATGACAATACTCAGTGACTATATAGGAAAACAAATACTGTCGATCTTTTCAGCATTGTAGCAGTAACTGAGCACACAGCCTTGAGTCCCCTAATTCTTCTGAAGCTCTTCGAGGTTCTCTCTCTCTCAAAGGCACTAGGACCACCATCCATCTTCCTGAGAAACCATCCTCAGAAACCAATATGCAACTTGTCCCCGTACCCCGCCCCTTCATAACCACGAATTCTACCACCAATAGTGGTAGAACTACCAATAGTTTGCCGCCAAGCCAAAGGACAATAAACGAAGATCTATTCCAAGGCACCCTGCGTGGAAATGTGCTACGAACAGGACATTCTCTGCTTCTCTAAGCCTACAAACCTCCAGGCAACCAACATAAGCTAATCAAGAATAGAATAAATTCCACTCACTACAGAGAAAAAGCTTACACCAGCCTTGAAGTCACTTCTCGAACCAGGATGCTTAGTTCCTATAATCTAGACAACGGAGCGGATTTTATTTCACTTGTATAGTTTCCATTTAACTTTGCTAGGGGCTTTAATAAAGTCCACCCCCTCCAACCTCTTACCTTCCCCCCAGCTTTCCTTTTCTATTCTAATGACAATTGGATTACAAAGGAATTTTGAATTTATCTATCTTTTTGAAATGTGTCAAGCAACAAGACACGTGTTTTTTGCTAAATCTTTTATTTTTGTTTAAATTCTCACTTCAATTTTAATTCTTGAAGAACAGCTTCGACAACATATATCGCACTCATAAGAAGCAAAGGGTTATATCAAAAATTATTAGTATAGAATCACAGGAAACCTGGTTTGGAACCAGAAAAAAATACAAAACAGATATAGATACATAGACACAGGACAATTTTTTATAATTATTTGGAAAATGTTATTTTCCCCTAATTCTTGTTTGTTTTTCTTTATGCGCATACGATGTTTTAAATTTTTACAAAAAATGAAAATAAAGACTAATATTTTACAAAATGAATAACAATGTTCGTGGTAAGTGTTTTTGTGTGTTTCTACATAGGCTTCAGTTCGCTTCGATGCTTGTTTTGTTTTTCTGTACAGAATATATCCACACATCAGTCCACAATAAATCCTGGAAGGTCCATTATTCTCCTTCTGTTTTATTAAAATCCCCATGGTCCTTTCTTCATTTTTTCCCCATAGACACATGGTCCTTTTCATTTCCTTTCCAATGTGTTCACACATCTGATCCTAAACGAGTCTTTTTCCTTTTTTTTTTTAATATATATTTCTGCTGGGTTGGTTCTGCTCAGATCCCTCACCTTTCTTCCCTCCCTCGCTCCCCACCTTTCCCCATTTGCACCCCGGCGTTAAAAAAGTTCGACCGTTTCTGTCTGTTTGGTGTCCTTGGCCAAAGCCTCGTTCTCTGTGTCTCTACTGGGGGCTCAGGGACCAGGGGCGGTGTTGTCTCAGGTCTAGGAACACTGGATGGACATGTAAGGCCAGTTGAAGCTGCTCCCAGACAGTAACATATCTCTGATGAGAGTTTCAATGGGGGTTTTACCTACCAAGCGAACGAAGAAGAGCTGTTCAATGACTGAGGATGAGACAGTGCGCAGAGAAGGCAGCCGCAGTAGCAGTTTGCCGAAGCGGCTCGGTTGGTTGGGGTATTGGCTTCTCACGTACTCCTCCAGGGCGCATTGAGACTTCTCCTGCAGGCTCTCGATATGGGCGGCATCTGACAGGCCACAGGCGTCTGCCGGAGCAGCCACACACAGGGAGGAGACAAGTGGGGGGAGGGGGGTGCAAACAGGACAGTGAGCAGCAGAGTCACAAACAGAAGCAAAAAAAAAATTCCTTTCCCATTTATGCCTCCCCCCAAATCCCTTTTTTTCCTTTTTTTCCCACTTAAACAAAATGAAAATAAATCAAACCCCCCACCAAGCCTAGAGAATCTAGATACCTATACACACTCAGACACACACGACATCAACCTCTCCCTCTCTTTGTTTTTCCTCCTTCACCTTTGGATTAAATAATGTAAGACTCTGAAGCCATGTTTTCTACGCTCAGCAACCTGTCCTCAGTCTGAAGGGCAGGATTTTTCAGGGTATTCAGTTAATTAATATGATTGCTTTAGCCGTTGATTCCGGGCTTTTAAGAATCCTGGCGAAATATTTTCAGAAAAAAAGAACTAAATGGATCTTGGAGCCCATAGAAGCCCAAACAACAGTAGCCAAAATACTAGACCCAAACCTAGATTGAGGAGCAAATAAATACGTAGAGGGCTGGTTGGGGGGTGGGAAGGAAAGGCAAACCGTTTGTTGACATGCTGGGAATTAGATCAAGTCCAATGCTTTAGTAATATATATATATATATATATATATATATATATATATATATATATATATATATATATATAGTTTGAAGTTCCCATGTAAGGAATGCATAGTGAAATTCCTAGGTCACTCTTCTGTCTGTATCTTAGAACAAATAATTGAAAATTGGTCACATCTTTGTAAACTGTATAATAATCTAGAGGAATATGGCTCAGTTACTACAGGCTGTGTGCTAAGGAGACATCTGCAGCTATCAGACACAAAGCTAGGAATGGCTGCGGTGCCTAAACACCAACTAAATGTAGCCAGACATAGAGAAGCTTCTTATTGAAGAATAAAAGAAGGAAAACACTCCAGAGAATGATACAATCTCAAACACTATCTACTTATCTCACATCAACTTGAGTCCTTATTTCAATAATAATATTGCAGAATGGCAGTTACTTTATTTTGACTGGTTAGAAGAGAAAAGTGGGTTCAAGGGAGGCCAGAACCATTCCTTCTATAGTTCAAATATCCACATTGTTTCTTATCACAATAACAAATATTTTAAAAACATGAGGACCATTGAGGAACCATTACTAAATGGAGAGATTTAATAAGAGTTCAAAGCCAGAATTTGCTAATACTCTATCTATATAGATCTAGATATGTTACAATGCATATTAATGGGCCCAAAAGGGCATTGGGAACTTGTGACTGGTCCTGAAAAGGCACAACGAGTGATTCCTCAGAACCCGGGTGTGGCTCTATTTTTGAAGTTTATGTCTTTATATTTCAAGAACCAGATACAAAGATTTCTGAGTACATTCATCTACAAGACTATGGCCTCGAGCAAAAATCACAAATATAACAAGCTATATTCAAGAACTTCTGAGAAAGGAATCCTTTGACCCAAGATCCAGACTAGGTCTCTCTCAGATATATAATTACCCAAGCCAGATTTTTCTAATCCACACTATATTGTTAATACAATGATATTCTTTAATACCAAAATCCAGGTGGAACTGATTTACTGAAAACAAACAAACAAACAAACAAACAAAAAAACACAGGCACCCTTTTTAGCTAAAGGATGCAAAGATCTGTTCTTGGCCTTGAATCTAGACAGACTACAGTGACTGTCACCAAGCAGGCTCATATTTACATATATCTTGCAATACATGTATTATCTCCCTATTATGCCCCAGGACCCTATTTAAGTCCAGACAATACAATATGAAAAGGTTCCCCCTAACACACTAGCAGATTTTTTTTAAGAGACCCATATGTCATCCCCTTAAGGTCTGTAAAATATTTATCAGATATTTACGATAAGTGCCCACCTAAGTGCAGGGTCACCGGACGCTAACCTGCATCTATTACCCTTGACTGAAGGAAGTGGAAAGGTTGGGCACTGAACCCTGCATCTTTCCCTCAGTCAGGTTTTGATTTTGCTTTCTTTTCTTTGAAGGCTGGTGCTGCCTTTAGATATGTACTCCTTTCTCTCCTGAAGAAAAAAGGATTTGACTTGATCAGAACATCGGTTAGGGCTCTGGAAGTTAATTTTCCTTTTCTCACTGGAAAGAGGTTTTTACCACTGGTGAACAGACGGGAATGGGCTTTTAGATCGATTAGGTTATTGCATCCACAGCTCTTGGATAGCTGGGGCAAGTGTAATGCAATACATATTTACACTACATGAATTATATCTCAGATAAGAAAAGGAGGCATAATGTGCAAAATCCGTGTCTCTCTTTTTATATGGCAGTGTCAATATGGGGACGTTCAATATTTCTTCTACACTGTATGGAAAAGAAATTATGTAAATAAATAACCATTACTGTTAGGGCTCTACAGCCTTAGCCTTTGTCGTGTAGAGAATGTATTTCATGTGGTGCATTCAGGGGAGTTTAGTGTTTAGAAAATATAGATGTAATCAGTTGCCATAACTAGAAATCAAAGTTATTATTGTGCTGAAAATGGATTTATTGTATTTATGTTAACTAGACTACGGCTTTTAGAGAGGCTCTCATTTATCTGAAGAAATATTTAGGTGTGTGAATTAATAAAGTTTTTTTTAAAAGTAAGTTCAGGTCATGACCCAATCCTTGGATGAGGTCCAGAATATTAAGGATTAAACAAATCATCCAGGGTTCAAATGCAAAAACCACAACAGGGGGACCCCCCTGCCAGCATTAAATTCTTAGCCTTAGCAAACTTTTTTGGACAATATGTCTAAAAATTTTTTTTCCATCATTCAAAGTTTGCTTAAAAGTTGGATGACTTTGAGAAAGGCTTCCCTTGAATTCCCTTCTGGCTAGCAATCAAAACAAGTTTAGTCAAAAGTGGAAATGTGTGTATGGGGGAGGGGGTGAATTGCCCCTGACAGCTGTATTTCCATTTTCAGATATTCTGCTTTCATTTTCTCAACAAAATAATATTATTGTTAATTTACTAGACATCCTTTGTGCTCTTAAGCAATCATCCAAGCAAGCTCTTTGGAAAACTTTTGTTTTGTTTTGTTTTGCAAAGAAGGATTATAACTGCTGTTTAGGAATAGAAAGTTGAAATAAAAGAGTTAATAATTACAGGGACTTCACTGTAGACTATATAGTTCTCTAGGCTACATGGAGAAGGGGCATGTGAACAGAAAATTCAAGGGAGTTGGAAAATGGGTAGAACCAACGCCTTTGGCGTAGAAGAAGGGAGGGGAGATCTTTCCTGAGTAGACCATTCTACACTACAGTGTCACATTT
The DNA here is from genome assembly GCF_037893015.1 of Macrotis lagotis. Lineage (NCBI taxonomy): Eukaryota > Metazoa > Chordata > Mammalia > Peramelemorphia > Peramelidae > Macrotis > Macrotis lagotis. The sequence goes on from NC_133666.1 coordinate 220,816,162, forward strand.
CTATTTCCTAGGACCTTACTAGATAGGGTTAAAAAAATCAACTTCACTGTGATTGGCCTATTTATTGATGGAACCTCCACAGTGAATGAGTGTAAAAAGTAGGTAAGTCTACAGGCATGCTCCAGAGTTAAATCAGCCTGATCTATGCTTTCAAGCTTCTTTGTCACTTTTGAAAAACATGTTTCCATCAAGAAGACTTATTAAGATAAAAATGCATTCAAACCATTGAGGTGGCTATTCAATAAATCTTCCATTTGTTTTAAGGTTCGTACTTTCTCCTCCTGCAAAGAATAACTCCTCTCCCAGTAGCAGACCTGCATTTGCACTGAAAGTAAAAGGGGGCAGTCAAAGTACATGGCTCTGGCCACCCTGCATACAAATTAGGTGCTCCTGTCTAAATAAATTATCTTTTGTTCAAATCGATATTAATACTACATTTGCTACATTACAATATTGTGCAAATTTAAGAGTCATTTTAATACAATGTAAATACTATTTTTCATGCATGAAAGGCAACAAATATTGATAGATTATAAATTGCTTACTGTTCAAGGCCTTGGGAGAGTTTTGCCATTTTTGCTAGAGAAAACCGGTTTGCATTTGGCTCTTTTTGAATCTAGAGTAAAGTTTTTAAGACACTCTATTTTTCTCTATATGAAATTAAAAAAAAATAGTACAAATAGTAGTGATAATACCGCTACCAAATATGTAGGTGGAAAAGGACCACATCAAGTCTACTTAGCTCGGCATGCACATATGTGACTTCTTTTTTGGCTTTGTTTACATTTCCCCCCCATTACCTGCTGTCTTTGGTGTTTATATTTTTGCTACTTGCAGGATATTATAAGAGATGTATAGAATTCACATGGGCTAAATTGAGAACACTTCAAAGCCATGTTAATACACTTTCTCACAAGTTAATTTGAACCATTTATCATAAGAGAAATTGTTAACATTCAAGTTACCACCGCCTACACTTAATTTGATATTTTCCCCCAGCAATCTGTTAAATTTCCAATATTGGTGGGGTTTTCATAGTAAAAAGATTTATCTTTGGGACGACGCAATCTTACTTTCCCTGTGAGTTCTGCAGTACTGCTTTGTTTTTTTTTATCTTTCTTGTTGAGATCGAATTTTTTTTTTAATAATCCCAATAACATCTGCAACTGCATATTTATCTGAGTGATTTCCGACAAGGGGAAATCTGGCAGCAACAAAGCGATATTGTTTATGATTTATTTCGACTGATTTCCCTCTTTCTATCCTCTTATTTTGAATTTTAATTTGCGTGTGTATGTGTGTGTGTGTGTGTGTGTGTGTGTGTGTGTGTGTGTGTGTGTGTGTGTGTCTCAGTCTAGAGATTCGTCCAGGGAAAGTACCATACAAGAGAAACCAACATTCTCAAGTCCTCCTCCTTTCTTCGCCTCCCTCAGATCCCTGAGATCACTCAGACGCCGACAGAGCCGAGGTAGACAGAGATAGTCAGCCCGGGGTTGTTTCACCCCCAACAGGCCATCACATCCTCTGTTCCAGCCCAGATCGGCTTGGGGAGACTAAGCTGCGGCAGTGACTGAGAAAGCAGCAGCAGCCACAGCAGTAACAGCAGAGGCCCACCCACCCCTAGATCCACGCCAAACCTGGCAGCAGCGGCCCCCTCCCCGACACCCACCCCAGCAATCTGGTTGTCCGACCGGGGCTGAGGGTAAGGAGGTTAAGGAAGAAGAGGAGGTAACGGGGGAGGGGGCATCACGCTGGCGCTAGCTCTCACCCAGCACTCGTGCTCCCTCTCCCCATCGCAACTCCCCCGCCTGTGCAACCCTCCCTCGGTGCATCTCCCTCCACCCCTTCCTCCCTTCCTCCTTTCCTCCTCCTCCTCTCTCTCCTCCACCCCTCACCTGATGTGAAGAGGACGATGGCTTTGAGGCAGCTGTACTCGGCGGAGTCGACGTGCAGGGCCTTGAGCTTCTCCACCTGCTCCTGGAAGATACGGATATGATCCATGAAGGCCACGACCCGGTCGGCAGACATGGGCGAGGCGTGCAGGCCGGCTGCGGCCAGCAGCGGGGCCACGTGGAGGGGCATGGAGCACTGCGCCGCGTTGAGGACAAACAGCTCGCTCCACGTGAGCCGCAACAGGGCCACCTGGTCTGTGATCTGCAGGTCCGGGAAGAAGGGGATGTTGCGGGCCCACTCGACGGCGCTGAAGAGTAGGCGGGCGGCCAGCTCGCAGATGTTCTCTATACCCATGATGTTGTTGGGCTGCATGCACTGGCTGCCGTAGCGGGAGGTAGGGTAGGGCTCGGCCCGCAGCAGCAGGGAGATGTATCCAGACAGATAGCAGTGACCGTTCAGGGGATCCCCATTGGTGAGGGCGTATTGGCCTGGGTTGGGTTGGGTTGGAGGCATTCTTCCTCGCTGAACCGCTGACAAAAAGAAAGAGAAAAGAAGAGGAAATGTGCATCCAAGGGGCTTGCAAACATCTCCTCAACGCGGTGCTGCGGGTCCCGAGACAATGCAAGTGCCTCTCCCCGCAGACACACACACACACACACACACACACACACACACACACACACACACACACGCCCAGGCGCACACACACACACGCACACACCACATACACACATATTCACACACACACACACACACACACACACACACAAACACGCAGTCCCACACAGGGGTCCATAGATCCAGACAAGTATCAATCCATCCAACTGCAGAATCTTGAGAAGTGCGGCAAACGTTCTGTTTTCTTCTCTCTGCAGACTCTGTACAGGCTCATCCCGAAGAAGACCTCATAGGAAAAGCCAAAGTCCTACCCCCACACCTCAACCACCATTTATCCAAACCCCAGAGAAGATGACCAAGAAAATATGCACAGAAAATAAAAACCCCACTCACCCCTCCAGACTTCAACAAACCAGTGTTAAAACAGTCGAAATGGATGTGGTTTAAGTACACTGATTTGCAAACTATCAGTGTTTTGCTTATAATGTATTTCTAGATCACTCTCAAAGGTTACAAATTGTCTTTAAAATACATACATGTTACATACCCTCACTAACCACTTTCAACTTTTAAGTAGTCTCTAGTACCACTCCGTCTCCCTCTTCCCACCACATCACATAAAAGTTCTTACTGTTAAAAATAATAAAAAGACTGAATATTTTCAATGAAAATAAAAATGTTCGAACTTACAGTAGCCAAACATTATTGAAAAAAGTAGGAAAAATAATTAATGTCTTTCCTGTGCGGTCCCACTGCAAAACCCTGCAGACAGCTTTTGCCCAGTGAATGCACTAGCTTGCAACTGCAAAAACCCTGGATTCATTAACCATCTGAATGCAAAACGTAAGCATGCTTTGAGTTCCTAAAGCTGAACAAAGTTTTTTTTAAGTATGTGTATGTTTGACTTAGACTGTCTCAGCGTTTCAAATTATCAAGTAAACAAAGGCAACTTTAGTAGAAGTTCCTCCCCACATGCATTTTGATATGCCTGTGTATTTATATTATGTATATATATAATTTTACTTTCCCATCTAATAATTCATAGTTTCTTTAACTTTG